>NW_027461844.1:300000-600000 GCF_050947455.1 Rhinoderma darwinii | reverse complement strand
ATCTATTGTGACCCATCAGTGTGTCTGATCTACAGTTGGATACATTGGGTCAGTAACCATGTGTCTTTAGTTTGCAGTTGGATATCACATAGACATATTATATCCTACCCTAGGCCCAAATTTTCTAAACATTTGGGCCAATCACTGTTGCTTCACACACTGCAAACTGTCAAACTAATAACCTATGTCTTTGGAATGGCAATACCTCCGATCCTAAGACTGCAGCCCTGGCCATCGTCTATAAAGACTAAAATCCAATTCGATCAGATAGAATTTTTTGTAGGCGATATAGAAGATGTCAGTTTGGTTGGTGCTCTGTGTATACATTATTAATATCTTCATATTTTGAGCAGGAGTTCCCACAAAATCTAGAGGATCTGCTGTTGCCATCAGATGACACCAAGGACATTTATGTAATTGGCGTTCAGGAAGGATGTCCAAACAGGTAAGTCTTCTCAGGTTGTCTTACAACAGTCTATGTCTGCAGATGGACTACAGGTCGGCTGATTGAAATTCTGTCTCGACCTTCTACTTAGTATAGGATCGCTCCTTAATTTTCCTATTTAACCCCAGAGGTTATAATATTGATTGTTTAATAGATGAGTTGAGTATTTTAATCTGGTGTCATTTATTAATATGTAAACTTGAAATTGTGTCTTCTTGTAGACGGGAATGGGAGATAAAATTACAAGAGACCCTTGGTCCGCACTACGTGCTGTACCACTCATCCGGGCTCGGAGTCCTGTATCTCACCATCTTTATTAGACGGGAGCTGATCTGGTTCTGCTCAGGTAAGATTGACTTTCTTACATTTACATAATAAGTCCTAATTGAAGTCATTAGTTGGAACTTCTTATTTAGTCATTAGAACTAGATGTCTGAGAACCCAACTCTCAGATTCTTCACTGTGGAGTATTGGAGATCTGAGAGTTTACTCCACAGTTACAAAGTGTGAAATGATGTTGTAGTAATATTTCCAGCGTTTAATAGGAAAATATCTCTGTATCATTGTTGCATGTTGTACTATTACCACTGACCCTTCTTCTTGTGTTTCATTTCTTATACAGAGGTAGAGCACACCCATGTAACTACCAGGCTATTCCACCATGTCAAAACTAAAGGAGCTTTGGGTGTTGCCTTCACTGTCTTTGGGACATCATTCCTGTTTATTAATTCCCATATGAGATGTAAGTATGTCTGTTATTAATATATGACTATGTAGAGTTTTACTGTGTATAAAAGTGCTGCTGTTTCATAAAAAACTATAATATATGAGATGATATGAAGAGATCTGTACTATTAATGTTTTGGTGCAAAATGAACGGTTCTTCCTTATTTGGTCAAACTTCTTCTAATCCATCAAACTTATTCTATATAGTGAGAGACAAGTAATAGTGGAAGGATTAACGGCCTAATGTCCTTTACAGACTACTAGGCTGGGTTCACACGACCTATTTTCAAACGTATTGGAGGCGTTTTACGCCTCGAAATACATCTGAAAAAAAAAGTCTTGAATACGTCGGCAAACATCTGCCCATTCATTTCAATGGGTTTGCCGATGTACTGTGCCGACGACCTGTAATTTTACGTGTCGCTGTCAAAAGACGCAAATAACAGCCTCGTCAAAGAAGTGCAGGACACTTCTTGGGACGTAATTGGAGCCGTTTTTCATTGAATCCAATGAAGAACAGCTCCAAATTACGTCCGTAATCGACGCCTCGCAAAATGCGAGTACGAGCAATTACGTCTGAAATGCAGGAGCTGATTTCTCCTGAAAACAGCTCGGTAATTTCAGCCGTAACTGACGTTATCGTGTGCACATCCCCTAATAGAAATACTGTATCCTCTGTCAAGAAAATGATTGTGTCTTAGATTTACAGTAACAGAAATATCAGTGCGTCTGGTGTACAGAGTGCGGACCCACATCATGGAACTCCACCAGTCTCATCTTCTAAAATGTCAATAGAAATCCTATTAAAATAAATACTATTTGCAGAAAATGAATTGTTGAGGGAACATTCAGACTACACAGCCCAAGAAGTAGATATGATACCTACATAATATAAGATAAAGAAACCTATTGTCAGAGAAAACTTAAATATGGTGGTTGTCCTAAATTCCAGGAGGTCATATTCACTGATATGTATATTTTTGGTTGGCAGTTGGGGCAGTCTACAAGAGGATCCAGGACTATAAAACCATCACTGAGGGTCTCCGTCTGCCTCAAATTATTCCGGAAAGAATAAACTCCAATGCCTGTGAGTATTACTTATGTGGTTGAACCTATCGATTCCTTTCTCTATTTATCTCCATTGAGTCTATTGCAGTCACGTGGTCTAATTGTGTCCTGTGTTTATCTCATTCTACAGTGGACGTCACCAGCCGCTTTGATCGGGTTTTTTGGTTTGGGGACCTCAATTTTCAACTAAAAGAGGACAGAAAAAACGTGGAATCTCTTCTGAAAAACATTAAAGGAAGAGATATGTCCAGTTTCCTCAAACACGACCATCTGAATGACGCCAAGAACAACGGTACAGTTACTAGTAGACAGATCTCTATCACTCCTCAGCCATTACCACATACACCTCGACAGATCAATACAAATCACTGTCATGATGGTGGATATGTTCCCCACATTCCTATATAGTCCTACATCTCTTGCACATGTTTTTAATACTGACATGTTTTTTTTTCTTTTAACTTAAGGGTCCATATTTGTAGGGTTTAAGGAGCACACCATTGAATTCCTTCCTACCTATAAGTTCGACATTGGCACAGACACCTACGATACATCAGAAAAGCAGAGAATTCCATCATATACGGTAAGATATCTTATTTCCAGGTCTACAGAGCTAAAGAAACAATAGATATCATGCATAGATTTTCAAACCTTAAATGCACAAAGTCTCAAATTTTATATTACTTAAATAAAATAGGCCGAAATGTTCAGTCTATGATGCTATGAGGTTTATAAATAAATGATAATATGATTGCACTGATGATATTTGTTATTTTCATGACCTCTACAGGACAGGGTGTTGTATAAGAGCCAATACGAGGGAGATGTGCGAGTCCTGAAATACGACTCATGCCCTGTTTTGAAGACCTCAGACCACCGACCCGTTTTTGGCATCTTTGAAGTAAAGCTCAGACCTGGTTCAGATAAGTAAGTCATGTCCATGTTGTTGGTATGATCCTTTCAGTAGCCGCCATTACTACATGGGCCTTATAGCAGAGCTCACACTTTGGGGTAGGTGGCTGTATACCTGGGTGACAGTTCTGGAGTAATATAGGCTGTGAAACTAAACAATTATTGTGTGGTTACCCGCTAACATTATCATATGTCCTACATCAGTATATTTCTCATTCCAGCATCCCCTTGGCTGGTGGACGCTTTGACCGCAAGATCTATTTGAAGGGCATTAGAAGGTTAGGACAAAAAAAGTAGCTGCGTCTGTTCATGTCCTGACAGCACATAAGGTGAGAGCATTGTACTTGTCTAGTATGTTTGCTGTGAGAATGTTCTTACATCTCTTAAGTCTTCCGCTAAATCTGTAATTTATTTTATCAACCAACATAAAGAAATTGTAAATAAGTCATTCTATCTTCTAGTTACATTTTCTTGTTTTCAGATATTTTTTTAATTTCTAAATGAAGGTTGTGGGTTTTAGAGGAAAACGGTAAGCATGTACATAGTATAACAGATTGGTGGGAATTTATTAAGACTGACGTTTCTTACACCGGTCTTAATATAAAGAAAATTGGAGTAAAATGTGCCTAATTTATGAAAAGGCCCACACCTTAATAACTAATAATCCATGTTATTATGATAAATGTGTCGGCCGCTGGTGGCTCTGCTCCTCCAGCTACTCTCTGTCCACTTTTTAGAAAAGTGCCGTAAGCGCAGAAACTACACAGATCACAATTTTTACCGCAAATTGTGACTTTTGTTCCGTTTATAACTTTTCTACGTAAAAAAAACTGGCATAGAAAAGTTACAAAATGTCCCTATTTGAAGTGTCTTAAAGAATCCTGCCACTAGGATGGATGGATAAACTGTATTTTATGGTGCATTAGCTTCTAAGCAAACATGATAGATACAAGGAACATTGTTATGGATGTAAGACATTACTTGGCATCTTGCAGGACTCCTAAGGAACATTTACCATCTCAGGTGCATAAAACAATGATTCCACCCTTGTGAACATCAGAAAGTTCCTGTAACATCCTGAACAGCGCAGCTCAAGATCAAACCCACCGCTTGGATCAACCATCTTCAAGGTTTGTAGTGTAACCCCCAGGATCTAATAGGAAAATCCGCAATAAAACATCTTGCTCTTTCTGAGTTTGGTGGTTTAAGTGGCTTGTGAACTAAGTGGAGTTCTAAAACCGGATTGTGTTGCTGTACTTCTATTCGTTCCAGCTGAGCAGCTGTCTAGGAGGAAGGGGTTAACTGGACACAGATTCGTTCCAGCTGAGCAGCTGTCTAGGAGGAAGGGGTTAACTGGACACAGGTGGTATAAATTAGTCAGCAGACCTCATTTTGAGCTTGCTCTTTCTGAGCTTGGTGGTTTAAGTGGCTTGTGAACTAAGTGGAGTTCTAAAACCGGAGTTGAAGAGAGGAGTTGAAGCCCCAGTAAGTACTCTTCTTTTCTTTTACTTTGACAATTGTTCGCTGTTTTGGTGTAACTTGGATAATGGATAGCAAGATTGGAGGTTTTCTTCAGTGCACAGTTTGCCATATGTATACACGACTGGAGCCGGAGTTCCAGGGTGAATATCTCTGTGGCAGATGTGAGCATGTTGGTCACCTGGAAGCTCGTATTAGAGATCTGGAGGCGCAGAAGGCAACACTGAGGAGGATAGACAATCTTGAGCTGAGCTTGCTGCTCACAGAGCATGCAGTTAGTGGGTTAGAACTGGAGGGTGAAGACATGGGTGAGCAGGATCAGGTAAGTAGCTGGGTTAATGTAGTTAGGGGCAGTAGAAAGGGGTCAAAGACAAGGAAGGCTGATCCGGTTTCTGGCATTCCAAGCAAAATTGCCAGGTTGGGTGATGATGTGAGGGTGTCAGTCTCAGAAAAGGCAGCCCTAGTGGATACTGATCTCCCTAACAGCCGGGAGAACAGCCCAGCTAGTAGTCGGCGGGATGGTAATGCAGGTAAGCCAAGACAATTGATAGTTGTAGGGGATTCTATAATCAGGAAGACGGATAGAATAATTTGTCGCCAAGACCACCTCAACCGAATGGTTTGCTGTCTCCCTGGTGCCAGGGTTCGGCATGTGGTGGAACGGGTGGACAAATTGCTGGGAGGGGCTGGTGATGATCCAGCTGTTGTGGTCCATGTCGGTACCAACGACAGAATAAATGGTAGGTGGAGGAGCCTTAAGAATAATTTTAAAGAACTAGGCTACAAGCTGAAGGGAAGGACCTCCAAGGTTGTATTCTCAGGAATACTGCCTGTGCCATGCGCATCACAGGAAAGACAGCGGGAGTACAGGGAGTTAAATGCATGGCTTAAGTCTTGGTGTAGAGGAGAAGGATTTGGGTTCCTAGAGCACTGGGCTGACTTTTCATTGGGGTACAAACTGTATTCTGCAGATGATTTGCACCTAAATGGAAGGGGGTCCGCTGTGCTGGGGGAGAAAATTCTAGCTGGGGTGGCGGAGTGTTTAAACTAGGGCTGAGGAGGGAGGCCAATGTAGGAAATAAAAGGGGTAGTTAGGTTAGAGAGGGGTCAGACTATATTGGTGGGGGGAGAAACAGACAGTGGGGAGAGGACTAGGCAACAAGATAAGGAGATCCTTTCGTTACAAAACAGCAGTGAAAATAAAAAGGCCCAAATGTCAAATAATCACATTTCTGATAGTGAAAGTGAAACATTTAAAGGCAAGTTAAAGTGTATGTTCACAAATGCCAGAAGTCTAGCAAGCAAAATGGGGGAGCTGGAGGCCTTAATACTGGAAGAAGATATAGATATAGTTGGTGTTGCTGAAACATGGCTGGACTCTTCACATGACTGGGCTGTAAATCTACAGGGTTTTACACTGTTTCGGAAAGACAGGGCAAATAGGAAAGGTGGTGGTGTATGTCTGTATGTGAGAAGTGATATGAAGGTGAGTGTGAATGAGACATTAGAGGGTGAAGACTGTGAGGAGGTTGAAACCTTGTGGGTGGAATTACAAAGGGAAGTAAACACTGAAAAAATTACTTTTGGTGTAATCTATAGACCCCCCAATATAACTGAAGAGATAGAAGGTCAAATATATAAACAAATGGAGTGGGCTGCACAGGCGGGTACTGTTGCGATAATGGGAGATTTTAATTATCGGGATATTAATTGGTGTCATGGTTCGGCTTCAACTGCAAAGGGGAGACATTTCCTCAACCTGTTGCAGGAAAATTTTATGTGCCAGTTTGTGAAAGACCCGACTAGAGGTGAAGCTCTGTTGGATCTGGTCATTTCTAATAATGCAGAGCTTGTTGGGAATGTCAATGTTCGTGAAAACCTCGGTAACAGTGATCATAATATAGTTATATTTTACCTATACTGTAAAAAACAGACGCAGGCTGGGAGGGCAAAAACATTTAATTTTAAGAAAGCCAATTTCCCCAGGATGAGGGCGGCAATTCAGGATATGGACTGGGAAGAACTAATGTCAAATAATGGGACAAATGATAAATGGGAGATTTTCAAATCAGGTAACAAGTATAAACGACTCAAATTAAAACCCACATGGCTTACACCTTCTGTGAAAGGGGCAATACACGACAAAAAAAGGGCATTTAAAAAATACAAATCTGAGGGTACATCTGCAGCCTTTGTAAAATATAAAGAGCTTAATAAAATCTGTAAAAATGTAATAAAATCAGCAAAAATACAAAATGAAAGGCAGGTGGCCAAGGATAGTAAAACAAATCCTAAAAAATTCTTCAAGCATATAAATGCAAAAAAGCCAAGGTCTGAACATGTAGGACCCCTAGATAGTGGTAATGGGGAGTTGGTCACAGGGGATCAAGAGAAGGCAGAGTTACTAAATGGGTTCTTCCGCTCTGTATATACAACAGAAGAAAGAGCAGCTGATGTAGCCGCTGCCGGTGCTGTTAATATATCAGTTGATATACTGAATTGGATGAATGTAGATATGGTCCAAGCTAAATTAAATAAAATAAATGTACACAAGGCCCCGGGACCAGATGGGTTACACCCTAGAGTTCTTAAAGAGATTAGTTCAGTTATTTCTGTCCCCCTCTTCATAATATTTAGAGAGTCTCTCATGAGTGGTATAGTGCCAAGGGACTGGCGCAGCGCAAATGTGGTGCCTATTTTCAAAAAGGGCTCTAGGTCTTCGCCGGGTAATTATAGACCAGTAAGCTTAACATCAATTGTGGGGAAAATGTTTGAGGGGCTATTGAGGGACTATATACAGGATTATGTGACAATAAATAGCATTATAAGTGACAGCCAGCACGGTTTTACAAAGGACAGAAGCTGTCAAACAAACCTGATTTGTTTTTATGAAGAGGTAAGCAGAAGCCTAGACAGAGGGGCCGCTGTGGATATAGTGTTTTTGGACTTTGCAAAGGCATTTGACACTGTCCCTCATAGACATCTAATGGGTAAATTAAGGACTATAGGTTTAGAAAGTATAGTTTGTAATTGGATTGAGAATTGGCTCAAGGACCGTATCCAGAGAGTTGTGGTCAATGATTGCTACTCTGAATGGTCCCCGGTTATAAGTGGTGACCCCAGGGTTCAGTGCTGGGACCACTATTATTCAACTTATTTATTAATGATATAGAGGATGGGATTAATAGCACTATTTCTATTTTTGCAGATGACACCAAGCTATGCAATATAGTTCAGTCTATGGAAGATGTTTGTGAATTGCAGGCAGATTTAAACAAACTAAGTGTTTGGGCGTCCACTTGGCAGATGAAGTTTAATGTAGATAAATGTAAAGTTATGCATCTGGGTACCAACAACCTGCATGAATCATATGTCCTAGGGGGAGCTACACTGGGGGAGTCACTTGTGGAGAAGGATCTGGGTGTAATAATCTGCAGCATCATATGTCCTAGGGGGAGCTACACTGGGGGAGTCAATTGTTGAGAAGGATCTGGGTGTACTTGTAAATCATAAACTCAATAACAGCATGCAGTGTCAATCAGCTGCTTCAAAGGCCAGCAAAATATTGTCGTGTATCAAAAGAGGCATGGACTCGCGGGACAGGGATGTAATATTACCACTTTACAAAGCATTAGTGAGGCCTCATCTAGAATATGCAGTCCAGTTCTGGGCTTCAGTTCATAGAAAGGATGCCCTGGAGTTGGAAAAAATACAAAGAAGAGCAACGAAGCTAATTAGGGGCATGGAGAATCTAAGTTATGAGGAAAGATTAAAATAACTAAACCTATTTAGCCTTGAGAAAAGACGACTAAGGGGGGACATGATTAAATTATATAAATATATGAATGGCGCATACAAAAAATATGGTGAAATTCTGTTCCATGTAAAACCCCCTCAAAAAACAAGGGGGCACTCCCTCCGTCTGGAGAAAAAAAGGTTCAACCTGCAGAGGTGACAAGCCTTCTTTACCGTGAGAACTGTGAATCTATGGAATAGCCACCGCAGGAGCCGTCACAGCAGGGAGAGTAGACACCGCAGGAGCCGTCACAGCAGGGACAGGAGATGGCTTTAAAAAAGGCTTAGATAATTTCCTAGAACAAAAAAATATTAACTGCTATGTGTAGAAATTTTTTACTTCCCCTTTCCCATCCCACTTCCCCTTTCCCATCCCTTGGTTGAACTTGATGGACATGTGTCTTTTTTCAACCGTACAAACTATGTAACTATGTAACTATCTTCTCTATTTTGTGCCTGCTAAGAAACACACATTAGTAGAGCATTAATAGCAAATATTTCTCTTGCAGCATAAACATCAATTCCGCGTTATATCTGGCGAGAACAGCGCACCCTGTCACCGGAGGAGCCGCCATTGTTGCTGATAGAAAGGTAAGTTCCTCTAGATATGTCCTCTCTATATTTGTTAAGCAGCCTGAATAATGAATATTTAATAGGGTTGTGCGCTTCTCCCCCCAGAGCAAGTCAGCAGATATCAACAGAACATCAACATCAATGCCAATAACAACCAAGGGCAGAACCCGCCATCTTACAAGTATCCCAATGGCGAGACTTAAAATTGTCTACATCTGTCACGGAAGAGACATCAGTGTGGTTATCGGGGCATCAATGTCACCCAGAAGACCAGGCCCAGAACAGGAGAACATGTCATCTCTTCCTGTGTCTCTGGAATACAGATTTACCACCCCTTACTGATACTACAGTATATACTGTGACATCTTCCATTGTTTATGCTGGATCTTGTATAACATCATCTTTACCATTATATATTTTGATCCACAAAAACCATAAATAAATCTTTAACATCAATCCATAAGTGTGACTGGTATTTATTAGTGTGTTCAGTGCCCGGCTGCAACTTACCACGGAGTATACGATTCACTTAACCGACTCTTCACAGCGCTATTTGTGTGACATCGCGTTTAATCCAGTGGTAGGTGACAGGACATTGTATCATATGTACACAATAGAGAGAGTATGGAACGTGCCGCCATATGTACTGGATTAGATCATATGTTGGAAAAAAAGTGACAGGAGATGTAAAACAGTGATATATTTGATAGTTGTTTAACCCCTTAACGCTCAGCGACGTAATATTCCGTTGCGCTGACCATCCCGTTCGCGCTCAGCGACGGAATATTACATCGCGGGAGTAACGGCCATTTCGGCCGTCTTCACGACACATGCAGGAGCTGTGACAGCTGCTGTCTCGTACAGCAGTTGCCGCAGCTCCTACAGCGGGGACCGATCGCTGTGTCACCGCTGATTAACCCCTTAAAAGCTGCATTCAATACCGAACGCGGCTTTTTAGGGGTTAAGCTACCATCGCCGGCCTGCTACACGATAGCGGCCGGCGATGGTGACTATGGCAACCGGACACCAAACAATGGCGTCCGGCTATGCCATCGACAGAAGCCTAGTGGGTCCTGACGAAGTCAGGACCTACTATGCTTGCTGTCAGTGAGTAGCTGACAGCTCTAATACACTGCACTACGCATTTACTAAATAAAAGTTTTAAAAGTAATAAAAGTAAAAATCCCCCTTTTTCCCTTATCAGTCCTTTATTATTAATACAAATATATAAACAAACAAATAAACTATACATAATTTATATTGCCGCGTCCGTAACGGTCTGAACTACAAATGTATATTTTAATTTATCCTTCGCGGTGAACGCCGTAAAAGAAAATAATAATAAACCGTACCACAATCACAATTGTTTGGTCACTTCACCTCCCAAAAAATGGAATAAAAAGAGATCAAAAAGTCGCATGTACCGAAAAATGGTCCTGATCGAAACTAAAGTTCATTACACAAAAAATAAAAAGGAAATGATTTTCTACAAAAAGTATTTTATTTTGCAAACGCCATAAGACATAAAAAAAACTATAAACATCTTGTATCGCCGTAATCGTATCGCCCCGCAGAATAAAGTGAATATGTCATTTATAGCGCACGGTGAACGCTGTAAAGAAAATAGAAGAAAAAATCAATAGTAGAATTGCTGCTTTTTAGTCACCACGCCACCTAAAAATAGAATAAAAACTGATCAAAAAGCCGCATGCACCCCAAGAAAACTACAATGGATTCCTCAAGGGGTCTAGTTTCCAAAGTGGGGTCACTTTTGGGGGGTTTCCACTGTTTTGGCACCACAAGACCTCTTCAAACCTGACATGGTGCCTAATAAAAAAGAGGCCTCAAAACCCACTAGGTGCTCTGTTGCTTCGGAGGCCGGTGCTTCAGTCCATTACCGCACTAGGGCCACATGTGGGATATTTCTCAAAACTGCAGAATCTGGGCAATAAGTATTAAGTTGCGTTTCTCTGGTAAAAACTTTTGTGTTATAAAAAAAAATGGTATAAAAATGATTTTCTGACAAAATAAAATAAAAATGCAAATTTCACCTCTACTTTGCTCTAAATTCCTGTGAAACACCTAAAGGGTTCATAAACTTTCTAAATGCTGTTGTGAATACTTTGAGGGGTCTAGTTTCTGAAATGGGGTGTTTGATAGGGGTTTCTAATATATGGGCCCCTCAAAGCAACTTCAGAACTGAACTGGAACCTAAAAAAATAAATAAATGAGGCAATACTTCGCTTCTTACATTATACTGATAATGAGCCGTGCCCACCCTGAGATGACCCCAGTTTTGACTGTTTGTATAAACTGAGACCCCTATTAGACCGTTTCAGTGCCCGGTTTTCCCAAACATACACCCCCGAGAAGTGTATGTCTATTGATGTGTCCTTGGTACATTTTAAAGGGAGGGTTAAATTCCGCCAGTACCTGCTGGGTAAGAGGGCAAGGTATGGCGTGAAGATGTATAAGCTGTGAGAGTGCTTCAGGGTATACCAGGGGTCTCAAACTCGGCCGGTTTTAGTGGGCCGCATATAGAAAAAATGGGAAGTTGACGGGCCGCATTACTTTCAAATTTGATACAATACAAAATTATTGTTAATCAATTAGTTATTTTAACTACTATAACACTATATTACTATAATAATAATACTACATTACTATAATAATAGCGCTAGGTTTAAAATTTGAGATATTTCTCCACCTGCTTATTTCAACAATCCAGCTTTCCAGTTTAAGTGTCGCTAAATGCAGTCCGGCGGCTCAGTTAGCACACATGTCAAGATTGGGCAGCCCCTTTTTAGATAGTGCCGCAGTGCCCTCTGTGGATGCTGCCGCAGTGCCCTCTGTGGATGCTGCCACAGTGCCCTCTGTGGATGCTGCCGCAGTGCCCTCTCTGGATAATGCAACACACCCCTAGATAAGGCCACAGTGCCCTCTGTAGATAAGGCCACAGTGCCCTCTGTAGATAAGGCCACAGTGCCCTCTGTGGATGCTGCCGCAGTGCCCTCTCTGGATAATTCAACACACCCCTAGATAAGGCCACAGTGCCCTCTGTAGATAAGGCCACAGTGCCCTCTGTAGATAAGGCCACAGTGCCCTCTGTAGATAATGCAACACACCCCTAGATAATGCCAGTGTCCTCTTCAGATACTGTCACACACCCACTTGTAGATAACGCCACAGTGCCCTTTGTAGAGGCTGCCACAGTGCCCTCTGTAGAGGCTGCCACAGTGCCCTCTGTAGAGGCTGCCCCAGTGCCCTCTGTAGAGGCTGCCCCAGTGATGTCAGGGGCTTGCCCAGAGCTGAAGTCCCAGGCAGAGCGCTAGTAGGCTCTTCCTGGGACTCCAGCTGTGCTCCTGACATAACTGGGACTCCTGCTCTGGGGAAGCCCCTGACATCATTGTCGATGTATGGACAGCGATGTCAGAGGCTTCCCCAGAGTCCCGGAGCAGAGCCAATAATAGCGCTCTGCCCGGGACTCCGCTCTGGGGAAGACCCTGACACACTGTCCATATATGGGCAGCGATGTCAGGGAATTCCACAGAGTCCCGGAGCAGAGCCGACACCAGCGCTCTGCTCGGGACTCCGGCTTCGGGGAAGCCCCAGATATCGCTGTTCATATGTGGACAGCGATGTCAGGGAATTCCACAGATTCCAGGAGCAGAGCCGACACCAGCGCTCTGCTCCGCTCTGGGCAAGACCCTGACACACTGTCCATATATGGGCAGCGATGTCAGGGAATTCCACAGAGTCCCGGAGCAGAGCCGACACCAGCGCTCTGCTCCGCTCTGGGAAAGACCCTGACACACTGTCCATATATGGGCAGCGATGTCAGGGAATTCCACAGAGTCGCGGAGCAGAGCCGACACCAGCGCTCTGCTCGGGACTCCGGCTCTGGGGAAGCCCCAGACATCGCTGTTCATATGTGGACAGCGATGTCAGGGAATTCCACAGAGTCCAGGAGCAGAGCCGACACCAGTGCTCTGCTCGGGACTCTGGCTCTGGGGAAGCCCCAGACATCGCTGTTCATATGTGGACAGCGATGTCAGGTAATTCCATAGTCTCGAGCCGATGCTAGCAGCTCTGTGTCCCGCGGGCCGCAGATGACAGCCCCAGGGGCAGCATGCGGCCCACGGGCCGCGTGCTTGAGACCCCTGGGGTATACGTACAAATTTAGGATACATGAAGAGAAGGACACCAGTATTCAGCCTCCAGAATGCCTTCCCCCCCCTTACTGGGAGTTAATGCAAAACATTTTGGGATTTGGTGCACCCAGTGCTGGACCAGGGTTACCAACTCTACCTGGATAATTTTTATACCAGCATCCCATTCTTCAAGTGCCTCGCTTCCAGAAGTATTGCGGCATGCGGCACTGCTAGAAGAAATCTGAGAGGCCTCCCTAAGACTCTGCTTGGTAAACACCCAGAAGGGGTGAGAGCAGGGCACAATCCAGCAGCAACATATTGTGTGTCAAGTACAAGAGAAGAGAGATATCCTTGTATTGACAACAATACATGCCCACACCAGTACCCATGTACCTGTACGAGGTACCAGTACAGAGACCCCCAAACCAGACTGCATCCTGGACTACAATAGGTACATGGGAGGGAGGACTTGTCAGATCAAGCCCTGAAGCCCTACAGCGCCATGCGGTGTGGTATAAGAAGCTGGCCGTGCACATCATACAGATGGCATTATACAATGCGTACGTGCTACGTCGATGTATAGGCCAGAAGGGAACTTTCCTGGAATTTCAAGAGGTGGTTATCAAGAAACTAATTTTTAGGGACCAGGAAGGGGAGGGCTCCCAGTACTTCTGCAAGCGAGGCCACACGCATCGTACCAGGGCAACACTTTCCAGGAGAAGTTCCCCAAACTGGCAAGAAGGGAAAAAGTCAAAAGAGGTGCAACGTCTTCTATAAGAGTGGGATAAGGAAGGACACAATATATCAATGTGACATGTTTCCTGAAAAACTAAGGCTCTGTATGAAAGAGTGTTTTAAAATGTATCATACATCCCTTGATTTTTAATCTACCCCAGTTTTACTTACACTCATGCACTCCGCACAGCTTATCCCCCTCATCTTTCCCTTCTGAGCCATGCTGTGTGCCCAGGCAGCAGATAACAGCCACATGTAGGGTATTGCCATACCCGTGAGAACTCACATTACAGTTTATGGGGTGTATGTCTCCAGTCAAAATGTTTACTACACCTCTAGATGAATGCCTTAAGGGGTGTAGTTTTAAAATTGGGTCCCTTCTCTGGGTTTTCAACTGTACTGGTACCTCAGGGGCTTCTGCATACATGACTTCACACCAGAAAATCCCCAGTAGGCCAAATGGTGGTCCTTTCCTTCTGAGCCCTCCCATGGGCCCAAACGGCAGTTTATTACCACAAATGGGATATTGCCACACTCAGGACAAATTGGGCAACAAAATGGACCCTTTTTTTTTTGCTTGTGAAAATAAGAAATTTTGAGCTAAAACTACATATTATTGGGAAAAAAGTAATTTTGTTTTAATTCCCAGCCCAATTCAAATAAGTTCTGTGAAGAAACTATGGGGTCTAAATGGTCACATTACCCATAAATGAATTCCTTGAGGGGTGTAGTTTCCAAAATGGGGTCACTTATGGTGGGTTTCCATTGCTTTGATACCTCTGGGGCTCTGCAAATGCGACATTGCACCCGAAATCCAATCCAGCAAAATCTGCACTCCGAAGAACACACAGCGCTCCTTCCCTTCTGAGGCCTCCCATGGGCCCAAACGGCAGTTTATCGCCACAAATGGGGTATTGCTGCACTCAGTAGAAATTGGGCAACAAAATGGAGTATTTTGTTCCCTGTGAAAATAAGAAATTTTGATTAAAAATTGTATTTTATTGGAAAAAATTTCATTTTTTAAATTTCACAGCCCAATTCAAATACGTGCCGTGTAAAAACTGTGGGGTCAAAATGGTAACAACAACCATAAATTAATTTCTTGATGGGTGTAGTTTTCGAAATGGTGTCACTTTTGGGGGATTCCTACTATTTTGGTACCTCAACACCTCTTCAAACCTGGCATGCTGCCTAAAATAAAAAAAGAGGCCTCAAAATGCACTAGGTCCTTCTTTGCTTCTGGGGCTTGTGTTTTAGTCCACGAGCGCAGTAGAGCCACATGTGGGACATTTCTAAAAACTGCAGAATCTGGACAATACATATTTAGTAGTATTTCTCTGGTAAAACCTTCTGTGTTACAGAATTTTTTTTAATACAATTGAAATTCAGCAAGAAAAATGAAATGTGCAAATTTCACCTCCACTTTGCTTTAATTTCTGTCAAATGCCTAAAGGGTTAAATAAACTTTCTAAATGCTGTTTTGAATACTTTGAGGGGTCTAGTTTTCAAAATGGGGTGTTTTATGGGGGTTTCTAATACATAGGCCCCTCAAAGCCACTTCGAAACCGAACAGGTACCTTAAAAAAAAAAGGCTTTTGAAATGTTCTTAAAAATATGAGAAATTTATGTTCTAAGCCTTGTAACGTCCAAGAAAAATAAAAGAATGTTCAAAAAACGATGCCAATCTAAAGTAGACATATGGGAAATGTGAACTAGTAACAATTTTAAGGGCATGACCACACATGGCGGAATTCCTCCGCAACTGTCCGCATCAATGCCGCACCTAATCCGGGTTGCGGATTACGGCTGCGGATCTGCACAAAATGTGCAGAAAATTGATGCGGACTAGCTGCTGCGGACTGCGGGAAAAGTGCTTCCCTTCTCCCTATCAGTGCAGGATAGAGAGAAGGGACAGCACTTTCCCTAGTGAAAGTAAAAGAAATTCATACTTACCGCCCGTTGTCTTTATGACGCGTCCCTCCTTCGGCATCCAGCCCGACCTCCCTGGATGACGCGGCAGTCCATGTGACCGCTGCAGCCTGTGCTTGGCCTGTGATTGGCTGCAGCCGTCACTTACACTGAAACGTCATCCTGGGAGGCCGGACTGGAGACAGAAACAGGGAGTTCTCGGTAAGTACGAACTTCATTTTTTTTTACAGATACATGTATATTGAGATCGGTAGTCACTGTCCCGGGTGCAGAAACAGTTACTGCCGATCGCGTAACTCTTTCAGCACCCTGGACAGTGACTATTTACAGACGTCTCCTAGCAACGCTCCCGTCATTACGGGAGCCCCATTGACTTCCTCAGTCTGGCTGTAGACCTAGAAATACATAGGTCCAGCCAGAATGAAGAAATGTCAAGTAAAAAAAGCAAGACGCATCCGCAGCACACATGACATGTGCATGACAGCTGCGGACTTCATTGCGGAACTTTGAATCTCCATTGAAGTCAATGGAGAAATTCCGCCATGAGTCCGCCACTGCTCCGCAACAGACAGAGCATGCTGCGGACACCAAATTCCGCTCCGCAGCCTATGCTCCGCAGCGGAATTGTACGCATCGTGTAAACGAACACTGCTAAATAGAAGTGTAAGTCAATGGAGAAACGGCTCCGCTGCGGATTAACGCTGCGGAGTGTCCGCAGCAGAATTTAAGTGAAATTCCGCCATGTGTGAACCCGCCCTAAGTGGTATAACCGTCTGTTTTACAAGCAGATGCATTTAAATTCTGAAAAATTATATTTTTTATAAATTTTCTCAAAATGTTGCAATTTTTCACCAATAAACACTGAATATATCGTCCAAATTTCACCACGAACATAAAGCCCAATGTCTCACGAGAAAACAATCTCAGAATCGCTTGGATAGGTTTAAGCATTCCGATGTTATTACCACATAAAGTGAAATATGTCAGATTTGAAAAATGGACTCTGAGCCTTAAGGCCCAAACTAGGCTACGTCCTTAAGGGGTTAAACTTCAGTTCCATAAAATTTTATTTTGGACTCTCTTTACAAGCGGAGACAAAACACATTAAGCAGGGAAGCCGCTAGGGTGACACAATCCCCACGGATCTCCTATCAGCTCATCAGGAAACAAGTTGAGTCTCCATAGATTAGATGTCATTGTGCTCTTGGACTTGAACGACATTTGGTTGCGTCTTCCGGTGACCATATGAATTTACAATATGAACAGTGAAAGTAATTTTATTGTGTAAAAAGTTGTAAAACATAGAAAAGTTCTATAAATTAGGTATCGCCGGAATCGGACTAACCCGCAGAATAAAGGTAACATGTAATTTATAACGCATGGTGAACGCTGTATAAAAAAACCTAAAAAAACTATGGCAGAATTGCTGTTTTTTGATCACCTTGCCTCCCCAAAAAAAGGATAACAAGTGATCAAAAAGTTGCATGTACACCAAAATGGTACCAATAATAACTACAGCTCGTCCCGCAAAAAACAGCCCTCATACCACTACGTTTATGAAAAAATAAAATTAGTTATCGCTCCAATAAGTCAGGAAAAAAATATATGCAGTTGTGCCGGCCCGAGGGGAACATTTCTTCTGTTTCTAGTGGCGATTTATCAAGGCCCTAAAATTAGGGAACCAGGAAGGGGAGGGCCCAAACATATCTACTGGAAGCGAGGGCGCCCGTATTATACCAGGACAACACTTCCCAGCAAAATTCCCCAAACTGCAAGGTGCGGAGTGTGGACCAAAAGGGGGATAAGAAAGGACGCCATATATCAGTGCGACACCGGCCTGTGTAGAAAGGATTGCTTCACAGTGTAACAAATATTTATGACTTATTTTATTGTTTACCCCATTATTATACCACCTGACTATGCCCCTAATATACTCTGCCCAGCTCACATATGCCCCACATTATAAACTGAAATACCAGTAAAACTCCAAACAAAACTATTACCAAGCAAAATCCACGTTCCAAAAGCGTTTGAATCCCATCAAACTTCAACCTTCTACCTCGAGCCGTTCAAAAGTTATGAGGGTGTTCTGGAACTTTTGGTGGGCACAGTATAAATAAATATATGTGTGTGTGTATATATATTTTTCTCTATATATATATATATATATACCGTATATATCGGCGTACAAGACGACTTTTTACACCCTTAAAAAAATGTCAAAAGTGTGGGGTCGTCTTATATGCCGGATATTGTCTACATTAGGGATGCACGTTGCAGCCGCACAGCTCAGTATAGTAACACATGAATGTATGGGAGCGCGGCTGCGGCCGCACAGCTCAGTATAGTAACACATGAATGTATGGGAGCGCGGCTGCGGCTGTGTAATTCAGCCACAGCCCCGCTCCTGAGTCATGATAAGTTTGCGGGGTCAGGATGATGCAATGCGGCCAGCGCTGCACTAATGAGCGGCGGCACTGAAAACAGAACATGGCGGGCGCACTGCAAAACACCCCCATGTTCTGTCCTCAGTGCCTGAACCTCCGCTCATTAGTGCAGCGCCGGCCGCATCACCTCATGCTGACCGCGTGCGCACTTCCTGTCAGGAGCGGGGCAATGGCTGTATTACACAGCCGCAGCCCCGCTCTATAACGGCGGAGATCAGAGAAACCGCTCATCTCCGCCGTTATTCCCCTGAATGCTGCGATCACAGCTGACTGCAGCATTCAGGGGAAAGTGAGAAGGGGGGATGCCCCTGGATCGCGTCACAGGGAATTCCTGTGACGCGATCGAGGGCCATACCATATATGGGCAGAGAGCCCAGGGTCTATTGACGGACCCGAGGGCTGTCTTACCATATTTCATGTTGTTAGGACATACCCAAGTATGTCCTAACAACTGCCTGTGTATTATCCGTCCACAGGTTAATGTACTGGCATATATCTGATATATGTCAGTACATTAAAGTTTAAAAATAAAGTAAAAACAAAGTATTGTTAAATTTAAAAAAAAATACACATACGCCTTTTTTACAATAAACATTAAAATAAGTCTCAATACATAAAATACACACATTCAGTAATGGCGCGGACAACAATGTTTTTGCATCATTTATGATACGTACGCTGTAAAAAAATGAAACAAACACGGCTTTCATTCACTTATTAATGTGAGGCACGAGGTGCGATGAATTTAACCTGCATGTTCCTCACATTAATAGTAATTAACCCCATCATGTACCTCGCACATTAACCCAATATGACTGAGAAACATGATGGGATTAATTACTATTAATGTGAGGCGCGTTCAAAATTCATCACACGTCGCGCCTCACATCAGAAAACGGAAGAATTTTTTTTTTATTACTGTTGGCAAAAGTATCAAAATTGGTATCAAAATCGCAATACTAAACGAAGTATCGGTTTCGAAGTCCAAATTCTGGTATCGTGACATCCCTAGTCTACATATTGTCTACACACAGGTTGTGTGTTACCTTGTGAGCCTGCAGTCCGGTACATAGGCTCCCGGGATGCACGGAATCCGCCACGGATCTGAGGGAAGCCGGTATTAGCCGCCAGGGAACATCTCTGTAAGATCCTCTGGCCCGCCCTTTCCTCTCATTCCCTGCCTCTCAGATCTCGCGCGATGAAGCAGCCTATCTGCGCATGCGCGAGTTCAAAGAGACAGAGAGTCCTGGGTCCTGGCCATAGTGAAGCGCTCCTGCACGAAATGGTGAGTATATCTTAAATTCTATATTTTAAGGGTAAAAGTTGGGGGTCGTCTTATACGCCCAGTCGTCTTATACGCCGACATATACGGTATATATATATACTATTTACATATCAGTTTCAACCTATATCTTAGCTGGTGTATGTATATGTATCCAACCAGCATCAGGTTCAGCTATTCTAAAGTCTTGTGATGTTAGACTTGACAGCCATGTATATACTGAGTCTATGGTTGTGTAATTTTATTATAAAGTTTATCAAGTGGATCTAGTGTATAAATAAATAAATATTAGGAATGTTAATATTTCTTGTATTCAAACATTAGGGAAGTGATAAAATAAAAAGCAAGATATCATTCCTCAGATTAATTTGCAGTAAAACATCCCTAACCCCCTACAACCGTATCCTCAAGAATAATTAACAATTATTAATAAATAAAATAATAGTAATAAGAATAATTAATGTCAATATTAATAATAGTTATCAATTAATATCAAAATTATATAAAACCCGAAATTGCCATATGGTCAATGCAACAACCAATACATTATTCCAGCTTCCAAACCTCAACCAATGTCATTAACAGGGGGTCCAAGCTCCAAGACCCCAATTAATGTTATTTACTGACCTTTTTGATTGACAAGATCCTGTTGTTGGAATACCTATAACGGTTATCACCGGTTTGTTCGTGGATCCTCGGTGTCGTCTGGGAGATGGTGCTTGGAACCCAGGCAACGCTTGGCACAGCGGGTAGAGGCGGTCGGATGGATAGGCAGAAGTCAGGACAGGCAGCAGACGTCGTAACGGGTATGGAAGCAATAGGGCAGGCGTCGTAACGGGTATGAAAGCAATAGGTCAAGGCAGGCGGCAGGCAAGGATAGTCAAGTTCAGGCAGAGGTCAGCAACGGGAAATCCAGACAAGGCAGAAGAGAAGGAAACAGAGAACAAGGGCACAGGGAAGCTCACGGGGAACTTGGTTGAACTATCAGGGAGGAAAGGAAGGAGGAACCTTAAATAGGAAGTCTTTGGAATTAAGGTGCGCGCTGGCCCTTTAAGGCAGAACGAGTCAGCGCGCCCTCTAATGACTGCAGCTGCACATCGAGGATGACGGCCGCGGAGGGAGGTAAGGGATGCACATACCTGACGCCGTCCAGGACCAGCAGGGCGTCCGGATCGGGGAAGTGGAGCTCAGGATGAGCATGTGGTAATGGAGGACACAGGAACCGGAGCAGAGGCCGTGGGGAAGGCGGGGAGCAGCGCGGCAGCCGTTACAATACCCCTTTAATAACTAATTTCTCCAGCTGGTTTCATCACAAGTAACGGTTCCCTTAGAGTTGCCGCTAACTATTCCTTTCTCTGGTCATTCTAGATCTTGCTGTTGGATTGACACTGTGTTACTTACTGTGCTGCTTTTACGGTCAACGATTTGTCCTATTTTCGAAGAACTAGATGCGATAAGTCAAATTTCAACTTGACAGTCTTCCGGTTTTCTACCACGGACATTGGTGCAATCTAGCACCCGGGGCATTGAACAACCATGCCCTTTTGGAAAAAAATGAAGAAATATCATGTCTCCCAGATTCCTGATAAAGGAAATCTGATGGGAGAAATACCGACTATGGAGGAGCCTAACATCTCGCTCCAGAAATTTTCTGTCATCAAAGATATGGCAGCCGAAAAATCAAGCGATCCAAGTCACAGCAAATCTTGTGGCATCAGCTCAAAGAACACCAAGAAGAGCGAATTCAGGAGCTTGGGCAGCAGCGCTGTGATCGGCGCTAAAGAACTAGATTGCTGTTTCCCAGATAGGAGGCTGAGACTGTATGTTGCCATCTGGAATATGGAATGGAAAGAGTTCCCTGAAAGGCTGGAGGATCTGCTATTGCCATCAGATGACGCCAAAGACATCAGGAAGGATGTCCAAACAGGTAAGTCTTCTCAGTCGTCTTACAACAGCCTATATTCTCTCTCGATTCTCTACTTATTGTAGGATCACTCTCTACTTTTCCTATTTAACCTCAGAGGCCATACTATGGATTGTTTAACAGATAAATTGAGGATCTTAATCTGGTGTCATTTATTAATATATAAATAAATGTAATTGTGTTTTCTTGTAGGCAGGAATGGGAGATAAAATTACAGGAGACCCTTGGTTCGCACTACGTGCTATACCACTCATCCGGGCTCGGAGTCCTGTATCTCACCATCTTTATTAGATGGGAACTGATCTGGTTCTGCTCAGGTGTGATTCACTTTCTTACATCTACATTCTGTGTCCTGATTATAGGAATAAACTATTGTGTTTTTACATCTCATTTAGTCATTAGAATTAGACGCCTGACAGCTCCACTCTCAGATTCTTCACTATATGGAGTATTGGAGATCTGAGAGCTGATTCCACAGTTACAAAATGTAATATAATGTTTAGGAGGAAATTATCTCTGTTTCATTGATGCATGTGGTACTATTAACCACTGACCCTTCTCCTTGTGTTTCTTATACAGAGGTAGAGCACACCGATGTAACAACCAGGCTATTCCACCATGTCAAAACCAAAGGAGCTTTGGGTGTTGCCTTCACCGTCTTTGGAACATCTTTCCTGTTTATTAATTCCCATATCAAATGTAAGTATGTCCGATTTTAATATGTGACTATGTACAGTTTTACTGTGTATAAAAGTGCTGCTGTTTAATAATAAACTGAAATATATTATATAATATGAAGAGATCTGTACTATTATTGTTTTGGTGCAAAATGAAAGGTTCTTCGGCCATTTGATCAAACTTTTTCTAATCCATCAAACTTATTCTATGTAATGAGAGGAGAGTAATAGTGGATGGATAAACGGCCTAATGTCCTCTACAGACCGCTATAGAAATTCATTATCCTCTATCAAAAACATTATTGTGTCTTAGATATAGAGTACCAGAAATATCAGTGCGACTGAGAACCAGATCATGGAACTCCACCAGTCTCCTCTTCTGAAATGTCAAAAGATGAATTTAGATGGAATTCCCATTTAACTAAAAACTATTTGCAGACCACACAACCTAAGAAGTAGAAACCTAGATCAGATAAAGAAACCTAGATTATATTGTCAAAGAAAATGAAAATGTGGTGGTTCTCCTAATTCCAGGAGGTCTCATTTACTAATATGCATATGTTTTGTTGGCAGTTGGGGCAGTCAAAAAAGGATCAAGGACTACAAGACCATAACCGAGGGTCTCCGTCTGCGTCAAATTATTCCGGAAAGAATAAACTCCAATGCCTGTGAGTATTACTTATGTGGTTGAAACCATGGATTTATTTATTTCTCTATTTATCTTCATCGAGTCTATTGCAGTCATGTGGTCTAATTGTGTCCTGTGTTTATCTCATTCTACAGTGGACGTCACCAGCCGCTTTGATCGAGTTTTTTGGTTTGGGGATCTCAATTTCCAACTAAAATAGGCCAGAAAAACTGTGGAATCTCTTCTGAAAAACATTAAAGGAAGAGATATGTCCAGTCTCCTCAAACACGACCATCTGAATGACGCCAAGAACAACGGTACAGTTACTAGTAGACAGATCTCTATCACTCCTCAGCCATTACCACATACACCTCAACAGATCAATACAAATCACTGTCATGATGGTGGATATGTTCCCCACATTCCTATATAGTCCTACAATCATCAGTTCCACATGTTTTAATGCAAATACTTTTTTTTGTCCTTTCAACTCAAGGGTCCATAATTGTAGGTTTTAAGGAGAACACCATTGAATTCCTTCCTACCTATAAGTTTGACATTGGATATATTTTTTATTATTTGGTCTTTAGAACTAAAGAAACAATAGACAATAAATTCCGTGAAGTATCGCCCGGTTGTGTAAGTTTAAGCTGTGTGGATCCAGAGCAAGACAAATCCTCTAAACAAATGTCCACCACAGCAGCTACCCAACATTAACCCATGATATAATTAATCCCCTCCCCCAATATAATGAATTATTATAATTATAGCTGAGAAGTCATTTCTTATGAATATAGCATCCAGTCCATTTACTTTCATGTAGTGAGTTGGTCATCACAATGTCCCAGTGTAATATGTCCTTGTCCAGCATGGCCCAAAGATATTTATTTCATGAAATCTGTGTGACCAAGTAGAACCTAAAATGTAATAAAGTCTTAATATTTGGCAATTTAAATAAAATGGGCCCAAAATGTAACTATATGATGCAATGTAGTAAATAAAAAATGTATAATATGATTTCACTGATATGTTATCTTCATGACCTCTACAGGACAGGGTGTTGTATAAGAGCCAATGTGAGGGAGATGTGCGAGTCCTGAGATACGACTCTTGCCCTCTTTTAAAAACATCAGACCACTGACCCGTGTATGGCATCTTTGAAGTAAACCTCAGGCCTGGTTCAGATAAGTAAGTCACGCTTTCCTCTATGTTGGTATGATCCTCTCAGTAGCCGCCATTACTACATGGGCCTTATAGCAGAGCTCACACTTTGGGGCAGGTGGCTGTACACCTGGGTCACAGTACTGGAGGATTATAGGATGCCAAACTAAACAATTATTGTGTGGTTACCCGCTAACATTATCATATATCCTACATCAATATATTTCTCATTCCAGCATCCCCTTGGCTGGTGGACGATTTGACCGCTAGGTCTATTTAATGGGCATTAGGAGGAAAGGCCAAAAAGCTTAGCTGCCTGTGTTCATGTCCTTCCCGCACATAAGGTAAGAGCATTGTAATTGCTAATTATGTTTTTGTGAGAATCTTCATCCACATCTTAGGTCTTCCTCTGTACTTTGTTAGAATTGACCAACTTAAAGGGCTATTTCACATGATAGGCGATAAATGTCTGAACACTGGGGGCCCCAGCACTTGGAAGACCACTGCTAGGACCACCAGATATCACGAGAACAGGGATCCTAAACCCCCTATTCCTCCTCACTGCTCGACCACAGAGAGGAGGACATTGATTGCATAGTAGTCAAACATGCACGCTGCCGCTCCATTAAAGGTCTATAGAAAAAGCAGAGCACAGCGCTTGGCTGTTCCTCTTAGTCCCATAAACATTAAATGTAACGGTGGGTGTTTACTCGACCGCTGCTCCATTCAAACTCCTCCTCACTGTGAGGGGGCGATGCAACAAGGAGGAATGAGGAGTTCGGGATCCCCATTCTCGGGATTAGTGGGGATCCCAGTTGTAAGTATTTATGAAATATAATATAATTATTTTTTTAAGGAAAAGTCACGTTGATACAATTGCCTGATATGGTGCATTACCTTCTAAGCTAAATTATGGCTGAGGGGAACATTGTTATGGATGTTAGGCATTACTTGGCATCTTGCAGGACTCCTAAGGAACATTTACCATCTCAGGTGGATAAAACAACAATGCCACTTTGTGAACATCAGAAAGTTCCTATAACATCCTGAGCAGCGCAGCTCAAGATCAAACCCACTACTCGGATCAACCATCTATAAGGTTCGTAGTATGACCCCCAGGACCACTTACGGAAAACCCACATTAAAACATCTCTATTTTCTGCCTGCCAAGAAACACACATATTAGTAGAGCATTAATAGCAAATATTTCTCTTGCAGCATAAACATCAATTCCGCGTTATATCTGGCGAGAACAGCGCTCCCTGTCACCGGAGGAGCCGCCATTGTTGCTGATAGAAAGGTAAGTTCCTCTAGATATGTCCTCTCTATATTTGTCATGCAGCTTGAATGATCCATATTTAATAGGGTTGTGCGCTTCTCCCCCCAGAACAAGTCAGCAGATATCAACAGAACATCAACATCAATGCCAATAACAACCGAGGGCAGAACCCGCCATCTTACAAGTATCCCAATGGCGAGACTTACAATTGTCTACATCTGTCACAGAAGAGACATCAGTGTGGTTATCGGGGCATCAATGTCACCCAGAAGACCAGGCCCAGAACAGGAGAACATGTCATCTCTTCCTGTGTCTCTGGAATACAGATTTACCACCCCTTACTGATACTACAGTATATACTGTGACATCTTCCATTGTTTATGCTGGATCTTGTATTAACTCCAAAACGCCGAAGGACGGATATATCCGTCCTCAGCAGCTGCTAGTTCGCGCAGGAGGACGGATATATCCGTCCTGTGATGGCGCGGGTACTGTCACTGTACCCATGCGATCAGCGGCAGGAGCACGGCTGTTATACACAGCCTGGCTCCTGCTGCAACTGACGGAATCAAAGCGCGCTCCGATTCTGGCAGTTTAACCCATTAAATGCCGCTGTCAATAGTGACAGCGGCATCTAATGTGTTTGACAGAGGGAGGGAGCTCCCTCTGTCACCCGATCGGCGCCCCCGCAAACAAATCGCCGTCGGGTTTCCATGACAGCCGGGGGTCTATCAAAGACCCCCAGGTCTGTCTTCAGCAACTGCCTGTTAGGCGATGCCGGAGGCATGACCTAACAGGTTGCCTGTCAGTTTTACACTGACAGGCAATAATGCTTTGGTATACCAAGTATACCAAAGCATTATATATGTGATCGGCACATCGCATAGTGAAGTCCCCTGGTGGGACTTAAAAAAAAAATGTCAATCAGTTAAATAAAGTTTGTGGAAAAAAAAAAAAAAATTACAGTCAAAATCAAATAAAACTACTTTTTTTGCCCAAAAAGTAGTTTTATTCAGTAAAAGTGTCAAAACAAATAACACATACACATATATGGTATCCCCGCGATCGTAACGACTTGAACAATAAAATGAACACATTAATTAAACCGCCGGATGAACGGCGTCCAAAAAAACCGCAAAAAACAATGGCAAAATTCTCTCTTTTCTCCCATTTCCCCCATAAAAAATAAAAGTTAATCGCTAAGTCCTATGTACCCCAAAATAGTACTAATGAAAACTAAACATTGGCCCACAAAAATCAAGCCCACATACGGCCACATTGAAGGAAAAATAAAAAAATTACGCCTCTTGGAACGCGGCGATGGAAAAACAATTGATTTTTTTCTAAAAGGCTTTTTATTGTGCAAACGTAGGAAAACATATAAAACCCTTACATATTTGGTATCCCCGTAATCGTGCCGACCCATAGAATAAAGTTAACATGTTATTTACGCTGCATAGTAAACGGCGTAAATTTATAACGTGAAAATTAATGCTGGAATAGCTGCTTATTTTCAATTCTCTCCTAAAATAAAGTTAATAAAAGTTAATCAATATATTATAAGCATCTAAAAATGGTACAATTACAAAACACAACTCGTCCCGCAAAAAACAAGCCCCTATACGGCGATGTCGACGGAATAAAAAAAAAGTTACGACTCTTGGAATGCGACCGTGAAAAAGCAAAAAATAATCCTTGGTCATTAACGTGCAAAATGGCCCGGTCATTAAGGGGTTAACATAATCTTTACCATCTTATATTTTGATCCACAAAAACCTTAAATAAAACGTACATTTTATTCGATGAGTGTGACTGGTATCATTAGTGCGGCAAATTTATCAAAACCGTCTAACCGTATAACTGTCCTTATTGCCCATAGCAACCAATCAGAGCTCAGCTTTCATCCTGGTCTGAATTTAAAAGAAAGCTGCGTTGTGATTGTATTCAATTAACTTAATGGACCCGTCACAACACACCAGGGGAAGTTTATTAACTTTTCTATGTCAGTTTTCTGGTGTAAAAAATGTGCAAATACATGGACAGCCAGAAATGCACTGAATTGAATAATAGGCCTCTGCGACTCTTATTATATTAGGCACATCTTTCTACAACTATCTGTATATTAATGAATACCTATATAGTAACAGACCAAACGATAAACGTCCACACATATCAAAACAAAAGCAAAGAATGAATACCCATGACTGTATGTGTGGACATATCACACATCCCAAAAGGGACAACATCAAACACCAAGTACACAAGTATGACTTGTAATAATGGCAATACTTTATTAAATATACATAAAAACATGTTGGCCATCAGGACCTAAAATAAGACATACAATTAAAATGCATGGATATGGAGAACACAAGAGCTGTAACAAGTAAAGAATACTCAAGAGGCAAAGAAAAGCATAATACACAATTCAAAGAACAACTTGCAAATAAAGAAGTTCAAAAACCACAATGTGGTACATGCAGAGTGCCTGCATAATAGAGAAAGTAATGAGCCAACCAGAGTACATAGCGAGCAGAACCCACCCACACTGGTATATGTGTGAGTGTAAAGATATAGTGACCAGGGGGTAACCGCAACTCAAATCCGGTCCCAGGACCTATACCAACCGGTATACTGCATAATCAGCCTAAAAGTGGACACCACACCACGAGCCCCAACGCACGTTTCGCGGTAGCTTTCTCAAGGGGTACTGACAGGAGAGGTATCTGGCACTGTATTTGTACTGGATGGGGGGAGGAGTAAATTTAGCCAAAGGCCAATAGTGGCCAACTACTACAGGTGAATAGCATTAAGGATTGAAGTGATGCAGCAGGTGTGTGCGCCACTGAATACCAAGGATAGAATTACTGAGTGGTGTTATTTCAGAGGCAACACGGCCAGAGTCAAACCCTAAATCTGCGCACTCAAGACGGGAGTGCGCATGACATAAAGAAGGGGACGCCGTGACAGGAGAATATAGGAACGCTAATATGGCGCACTATACGACGGTGGCCATTTTGGAAGCTGGAAAGAGTAGAAAAAGTGCCAGCAAAGAGGATGGGGCGATTGTAGAGTACAAGACTAAACAAGCTACGTATAGTGATAACATCTAGAATGTACATATGTAAATAGCAGTGAACGCTAATTTTAAACGCCAATCCATACCCATACATGTGCGTCCTAAAGACGCACATCTAGGTATACACGAGCGTCAACATAAGAATTCCGTAGCAGGGTAGTATGCTTAGAAATATATGAAATGCCATAATACATTAACCCGTTTGTAGGCAAGCACAATAGAATGAATAAATAATGGCCACTTATAGAACAGAGAACACAATGAAATGTAGCATTATGTGAATGAGGGTCCATGGTGATGAACACAGAATATGCATCCAATATAACTATGTGCACAAACAAGTAATGCCGTTTATATAATAGTAGAAAGAAAAAGTGCAGCACTCAGATGTCCAAAAAAGCAGATTTATTCACCAAGCATGAAAAGCTGCAACGTTTCAACCCCTATAGGGTCTTTGTCAAGCATAGTGATATTACATTAGTGCACACTTTATATATCACCTGTGATATGACATCACTTCCTGTACAACCACAACAATAATAACGTTTAGTAAACCCTCATAAACACATCGTTACATAGTAAAACAAGCCCCCACATCGTCACACTCAAATATAGTGGACATACTATTGTAGATCGCCAATGTAATACCTTTGTAACAGTCTCCAAGGACATAGCTGATCTCGTATACGTCTAGGGTTCTCACAGCGCATGACCGGAAGTACCAATTCCTTCAATCTCCGGCATCTGCCGTTACCATAGAAGCGCATCGTGGTCTTACTCAAGACTGCGCATGCGCGTGCGCATAAGGTCGGGTAACACGTAACCCAACCAATAGAGAACTATTAAGCATCAGAACAAACGGACGCTCACATATAGGATAATACTCTGCGTGTCCCATCTTCTTATCATGAATAGTATAATTCTAATAATACAGATCCCTACAGTTGTCGAAAGTAGCGTTATTATCATTTATATTTTTATATAGCAATACAATAACAAGAAAGAAAGGGGAAAAAAAGAAGCCGTCAAATGCCCACAATTTTCTATGATGAGACAGGCAGAGAACCTTGATACGAGCAACATTCCCAGAGACTGATCGGTTTTCTCCAATAGCTTTCCTCACCACAAGTTTTTTCAAACAACGATTTCCACGACAAATTGCCAAAATGTGTAAAAAACCTAAAAAAACAAACGGACAATTAAAACATATCCAATGATAAAATAATCCAGCAAAATCTGCACTCCAAATGGCGCTCCTTCCTTTCTGAGACTTGCCGTGTGCCCAAACAGCAGTTTATGACCACATGTTGGGTATTGTTTTACTCGGGAGAAATTGCTTTACAAATTTTGTGGTGCTTTTTCTCCTTCAGTCCTTGTGGAAATGAGAAAAAATTAGCTTTACCTACATTTTCTTAGAAAAAATGTAGATTTTTATTTTCAGGGCCTACTTCCAATAATTTCTGCAAAAAACCTGGGGGGTCAAAACGCTCAGTATACCCCTAGATAATTTCCTTGAGGTGTGTAGTTTCTCAAATGGGATCACTTTTGGGGGATTTCCCCTGTTTTGGCACCGCAAGAGCCCTTCAAACCTGACATGGTGCCTAAAATATATTTGAATAAAAATAAGGCCCCAAAATCCACTAGGTGCTCCTTTGCTTCAGAGGCCGGTGCTTCAGTCCAGTAGCAACTACGGCCACATGTGGGATATTTCTAAATACTGCAGAATCTGGGCAATAAATATTGAATTGAATTTCTCTGGTAAAACTTTGTGTTATAAAGAAAATTGGATTAAAAATTAATTTCTGCAAAAAAAAAATGAAATTTGTAAATTTCACCCCTACTTTGCTTTAATTCCTGTGAAAATTTTAAAGGGTTAAGAAATTTTCTAAATGCTGTTTTGAATACTTTGAGGGGCGAAGTTTTCAAAATGGGGTGACTTTTTTGGTGTTTCTAATATATAAGGCCCTCAAAGCCACTTCACAGCTGAACTGGCCCCTGTAAAAATAGCCTTTTGAAATTTTTTTGAAAATGTGAGAAACTGCTGCTAAAGTTCAAAGCCTTGTAACGTCCTAGAAAAATAAAAGGATGTTCAAAAAACGATGCCAATCTAAAGTAGACATATGGGGGATGTTAGTTAGCAACCATTTTGTGTGTTATAACTGCCTGCCTTACAAGCAGATACATTTAAGTTGAGAAAAATGCAAATGTTTGCAATTTTTCGCTAAATTTTGGTGTTTTTCACAATTAAATACTGAACATATCGAGCAAATTTTGCCAGTAACATCAAGTCCAATGTGTCACGAGAAAACAATCTCAGAATCGCTTGGATAGCTAAAAGCATTCCGACGTTATTACCACATAAAGTGACACATGTCAGATTTGAAAAATGAGGCTCTGTCAGGAAGGTCAAAAGTGGCTAAAGAGGGAAGGGGTTAAGATATTGTATTACGGTCTGTAGCCTTTGGGGGGAATATATTAACCTTTCTACAACAGTTTACTTGCATAGAAAATGCACAAAATGCACAAATGTTGAAATTTTTGGGGGCAAAAAATGGGCGGGGCTTAGCAGAAATGGCCAACAATTTTACTATAATTTATGCCAGTAACTGATGTAAATTATAGCAGAAATCTATATGTATAATGCGGCCCAGATTTATCTCTGGGGAGCGTAACAAGGCAAAGGTCCGTGCCAGACCCATACCTCCCCCAATCATACTGTTTGCCCCCCAGTCAGACAATAAAATACATTTTAAAAATGTACTTACCTCACCACTCCGATTCTCCCTCCCGGATTCCCTCAGGCTCTTACAGCAGGCCGCAGCACGTAGAAAGTACTGATGACAGGCCGCGTTGCAGCTAAAAGATGCGATACATTTATTAAGAGTCGTTCGCCTGTTAATAAATGTGTTGCATCTTACTCCAGCAAACTGTTTAATAGGACTGGTGTATGAAACGCCAGTATTAAAGGGAATGTGGCGCTAGACATTTTATTTTATTTTTTTCAGTTAAACAGTTAGTATATAAGCGATTTCACATAGTTTTAATTTTTTTAATTTTTTCACAAGTCAGGAAATATTATAAATTAGATTCTAATTTCTAACATTTCCATGTGCTGGTCACTAGAGGGAGCAATTTCCAAAATGGCAGCATTGGCATGTGGTAAAGCAACCTCATATCCTTGTGCTGCAAATTTGTAGTAGACACACTCGCTCTAGTGTCCTCACAGAATCCCCCCTCCCTTGTCCTGGCTAGTGCCAGGAGAAAGGAGGGGGTTGAATGTTCAAACCTCCTACACTGTGGGCCGCCATTTTCTGAGTGAATGCACAGTGTAGGAGGATTAGATACAGTGCTCAGCAGACAGTATAACACTAACATACACACACATCACATACACAAACATAACTTACCTGCTCCTGCCGCCGCTGCCGCCCCCGCCCTGCCGCTCCTAGTACTTGCGTCTGCGCTGCCTTCAACATATGGCCGGAAGCCACGACCGGGAGTCGTCATCTTACTGTCCGGCCGTGGTTTCCGGTCCACATGAAAATGGCGCCGGATGTCACTCTACTAAAGACCTTCCTTTTGGTTTGTGTGGGAGTGGCGCATGCGCCGTTCCCACACAGACGGCGTACGCTATAGTGAATGGAACGGCTCCCGTTCGCATTCTCAATGGGAATGTATGTGCCGTATTCCATCTCTGTATGTGTCGTTAATGGACAGATACAGAGATGAAAAAAAAATGGCAGCCCCCAAGGAGAAGTAAAAGAAAGAAAAAAGTAAAAAGTACAACAAAAAAACACAAATAAATACAATTTATTTTAATGACATACTAAAAGCAATATTATATAAAAAAAAAATTCTGTGACACCTTCCCTTTAAAGGGGTTTTCCACGATCTGACAACTGTTGACCTATCCACTGGATAGGTCATCAGTATATGATCGGTGCGTGTCCGACACCTGGACCACGCACCAATCCGCCACTCCAGCTGCCTCTGGGCACCGGACAACACTAAGTAGATGGCTCCAGTCAAAGAATAGAGGCCGAGCTGCAGTTCTGCCAAACGGCCGCTATGCAGTGATCTGAGCAATCTGCTTCCAGCAGTGTTGTCCGGAGCCCGGAGGCAGCTGGACTGGCAGATCGGTGCGGGGTCTGGTGTAGTAACGATTGTTTGCCCCCGTACATTACCGATGATTGATCCTTGTGACACGCTGTATTGTCGATTGGTGCTGGTTTTCATGGTCAGTATCGAGACGTCTAAAAGGACCTTTATTTCCTCAGACACCACCATAACTAGGCATTGGAACCAACCCTTCCACCTTAGCGGGTAAAGATTAACCTTCTAAAAGGTTCACTATGTACACATAAGGGCTAAAGGTGAAAACACAGAGGTGCTCACCATATATCCAGCGTATAACTGTGTCCTCCAAATCTTATGGAGCAGGAGTTGTTCTAGATTTCTGTTTATATCCCAGACACGTTCATACCATTTTAGACAATGAATCGACATATCGCAAACTTGTGGCGAAACCAAGCACCGCATGTAAGGAATCTTTAAAAAATCTGCTAGAAGAAGGAATTGGATTAGGAGTATTAGCCAAGAAACAGGCAGAATACTTACTGATAGAATTCCCTATTGTTCCCATATTCCATGGGATGCCAAAAATCCATAACTTTGCATGGTCTTGAAACTTGGGTTATCTGTGAAGTAGTTGGCTAGTACCCCTGCAAACAGGCCTGCCATCAGGGTAGTACCGCTGGTACTACTGTCAGGGGCCTGGCCACAAAAGTAAAATAAAGTGGGCAGCCGCTACTCATCAAGGTTATGAGTAGTGGTAATTGGTTTGTAGAAAGGAATGGGACCCATGCAGGGGCCAGCTCCGCAACTTGGTGAGTGACTGTTTTAAAGCAGTAGATTCAGTTTAATTATTTTTTTTATGTTGCCCCTCTGCTCCCACCTTCCCACATGTCTCTCTCCCCTTCCCTTCCCCAGACCCCAGTCAAGCGTCATATTCACTCTGGCCCAACTTCCGCCTCAGCCACTTTCCATTCTCTTAGCCTACTCCTCCGCCTACATGCTGGTACAATAGCTAAAGAAAATTACCTTATGAGGTTTAGAGTCAGTTAGTTATATGTCAAAATTTTGATCTAATGTTTGCACACCATGACAGTCGGTAGTCATGTAGACCGGACACTTCCATGATTTGAATACGCTGTGACGTGGCACATTGGGTCACGGGAACGTGGTGTAAAGGATCTGCCAGACACAGTTTCTGTGTCGACACCCGTGGTTAATTAGTCTGCACCTGCTCCTAGGTCTGCTAGAGTGACTCGATCTGCTCCCACTCAGGCTGGTAGGCTCAGTAGTGGGAGAACCTATCACAGCCTGGCCAGACGGTTCTAGCTCCTGGCCTCGGTCTATTTATACCTTCATTTCCTGCTTGTCTTTGCCTGTAATTCTTTCCTGTTTCCTGGCTCTGCTGCTCCTGCTATTATTATTGACCTTGCTTCATTTTGACCCTGGCTTTACTGACTACGCTCCTGCTCTGCGTTTGGTACCTCGTAAACTCCTGGTTTGACTCGGCTCGTTCACTACGCCTGTCGCTCACGGTTTTGCCGTGGGCAACTGCCCAATTTCCCTTAGCTTCTGTGTACCCTTGTCTGTTTGTCTGTCGTGCACATATTGAGCGTAGGAACCGTAGTCCAGTTGTACGCCGTCGAATAGGATGGGCCGTGCAAGTAGGCACGGACTGAGTGGCGGGTAAATTAGGGCTCACCTGTCTGTCTCCCTACCCCGTCATTACATAATCACAGGCCCATATACCTTTTATACCCTGGTCCCTGACACAACTATGGACCCCCTTGAGAACCTGGCTCAGCAAATGCAGGGCCTCTCCCTACAGGTCCAAGCCCTGGCTCAGAGGGGCAACCAGCGTGATGCTACCCTGGTATTGCCCCCCACCTCAAGTTGCCTGACCGGTTCTCAGGGGACCGGAAGACTTTTTTCTCCTTTTGGGAGAGTTGTAGGCTCTATTTCCGTCTAAGGCCCCACTCCTCAGGTTCAGAGAGCCAGCGAGTGGGTATAATTATGTCCCGGCTCCAGGACGGGCCCCAAGAATGGGCCTTCTCCTTGGCTCCTGACGACCCTGAACTTTCCTCTGTTGATCTTTTTTTTCTGCTCTCGGGCTCATATATGACGAGACTGACAAGACTGCCTTTGCTGAAAGTCAGCTGGTGACCTTACGTCAGGGTAAGAGACCCGTTGAGCAGTACTGTTCTGACTTTAGGAAGTGGTGTGTAGCTTCTCCGTGGAATGACCCTGCCTTGAGGTGCCAGTTTAGATTGGGTCTGTCGAACGCCCTGAAAGACCTGTTAGTTAGCTATCCCCCTTCAGACTCTCTAGATCAGGTTATGGCTTTAGCGGTATGTCTTGACCGACGTCTCAGGGAACGACGACTTGAATGCTTTTGTGCTTTCTCCTCTGGCTCCCCCATGATGGCTCCCGAGTTTCCGTTGCTTCGTTCTTCCACGGAGAACTCGGATGAACAGATGCAACTCGGGGCCTCTGTGTCTCCCCAACAACGTAGAGAGCTCCGCAGGAAGAATGGTGTCTGCTTCTACTGTGGGGATGACAAGCATCAAGTAAACAACTGTCCTAGGCGTAAGAATAAGCAGCCGGAAGAACTTCTGCGCCTAGGTGACCATAGGGGAGGACGCTTGGGCGCACTGGTATTTCCTGTAAATATGAATCCTAATAAGATCTTGCTTCCCTTTCAGGTCTCTTTTGAGGGTAGGTCTGCTACCGGCAGTGCCTTCGTGGATTCAGGGTCTTCTGCTAATATTATGTCTGTGGAATTTGCTATGTCTATAGCTATGCCATTGATTGATTTGCCTAAACCTGTCCCGGTAGTGGGTATCGACTCCACTCCACTTGCTAATGGTTATTTTACGCAGCATACCCCTGTTTTTGAACTCATTGTTGGCTCCATGCATTTGGAGTAGTGCTCTGTACTGGTGATGCAGGGATTATCGTCCGATTTGCTTTTAGGCCTTCCCTGGTTGCAGATGCATAATCCCACGTTTAACTGGAATACTGGGGATCTTACAAAATGGGGTAATGAATGCATGACATCATGTTTTTCTGTTAATTTTATTTATCTCCCTGGGGAGGTGAACACTCTACCTGAGTTTATTCAGGACTTCGCTGATGTTTTTTCTAAAAAGGCCTCCGAAGTGTTACCTCCTCATAGAGAATATGATTGCGCAATCAATTTGGTACCAGGAGCTAAGCTCCCTAAGGGTAGGATATTTATTCTCTCTTGTCCCGAACGTGAAGCCATGAGAGAGTATATCCAGGAATGCCTGGCCAAGGGTTACATTCGCCCCTCTACTTCTCCGGTAGGTGCTGGCTTCTTCTTCGTAGGGAAAAAGGATGGTGGTCTTAGGGCGTGCATCGATTACCGAAACTTGAATAAGGTCACTGTAAGGAACCAGTATCCCCTTCCTTTGATTCCTGATCTCTTAAAATCAGGTTCAGGGGGCCCAATGGTTCTCCAAGTTTGATCTTCGGGGGGCTTATAACCTTATCCGCATCAGAGAGGGGGATGAGTGGAAGACTGCGTTTAATCACGCCCAAAGGTCATTTCGAATATCTCGTCATGCCCTTTGGGTTGTGTAATGCTCCCGCGGTTTTCCAGAATTTCATAACTGAGATTTTAAGAGACTACCTGGGGGTATTTCTTGTAGTGTACCTTGATGATATACTTGTCTTTTCCAAGGACTGGTCCTCCCACATTGAGCATGACAGGAAGGTGCTCCAGGCCCTTCGGGAAAACAAACTCTTTGCTAAAACCGAAAAATGTGTGTTTGGGGTGCAGGAGATACAATTTTGGGGTAAAATCCTCACTCCTCATGAATTCCTTATGGACCCTGCCAAGGTTCAGGCTGTGGCTGAATGGGTCCAACCTGCCTCCCTGAAGGCGTTACAGTGCTTATTGGGGTTTGCTAATTATTACAGGAAATTTATTGCTAACTTCTCGGTCATCGCTAAGCCTCTTACGGATATTACTCGCAAAGGTGCTGATCTCCTCCACTGGCCTCCGGAGGCGGTCCAGACTTTTGAGGTCCTTAAGAAGTGATTTATCTCGGCCCCAGTGCTGATTCAGCCTAACCAAATGGAGCCATTCATCGTGGAGGTTGACGCCTCCGAGGTGGGAGTGTGTGCTGTCTTGTCCCAGGGTACCAGGTCCCTCACCCATCTCCGTCCCTGTGCCTACTTCTCCAGGAATTTCTCGCCCACTGAGAGTAACTATGGCATTGGCAACCGCAAACTCTTAGCCATTAAATGGGCATTTGAAGAGTGGCGCCACTTCCTGGAGGGGGCTAGGCACCAAGTAACAGTCCTTACCGACCACAAGAATCTGGTATCCTAGAATCTGGCCGGAGTCTAAACCCGAGACAAACTCGATGGGCGTTGCTTTTTACTAGATTCAACTCTTTGGTCACCTATAGGGCTGGGTCAAAAAATATTAAAGCTGATGCTCTGTCGCGTAGCTCCATGGCCAGCCCTCCTCCTGAGGAGGATCCCTCTTGTAATTTTCCCCAGGTATAATCATATCCTCTGTGGATTCCGACTTAGTCTCCGAAATTGCGGCTGATCGAGCTTCTGCTCCCGAGAACCTTCCTGAGAACAAGCTATTTGTTCCCCTGCAATTCCGGCTAAGGTTGCTCAGGGAGAATCATGACTCCGCACTATCTGGCCATCCAGGCTTCCTGGGTACCAAGCACCTCATTTCTAGAACCTATTGGTGGCCTGGGTTGCTTAAAGACGTTAAGGCCTACATCGCCGCTTGTGAAATTTGTGCTAGGTCCAAGACTCCCAGGTCCCGACCAGCGGGCTTACTATGTTCTTTGCCCATTCCCCAGAGACCTTGGACCCATATCTCCATGGATTTTAGCACCGATCTGCCTCCATCTCAAGGCAAGTCGGTGGTGTGGGTTGTAGTAGACCGCTTCAGTAAGATGTGCCACTTTGTGCCCCTCAAGAAACTACCTAATGCTAAGACGTTAGCTACCTTGTTTGTCAAACACATCCTGCGTCTCCATGGGGATTCTGTCAATATTGTTTCTGACAGAGGGGTACAATTTGTTTCATTGTTTTGGAGAGCTTTCTGTAAAAAGTTGGATATTGATCTGTCCTTCTCCTTGGCCTTCCACCTTGAAACTAATGGCCAAACCGAGAGGACTAATCAGTCTCTAGAACAATATGTAAGGTATTTTATCTCTGACTGTCAATATGATTGGGTCTCCTTCATTTCCATCGCCAAATTTTACCTTAATAACCGGGTCAGTAACTCGTCAGGGGTCTCCCCCTTTTTCTGTAATTTTGGGTTTAATCCACGGTTCTCCTCTGTTTCACCTGGTAGTTCCAACAATCCCGAGGTAGATGTCATTCATCTTGAACTGTGCACAGTCTGAGCCCAGGTTCAGAAGAACCTAGAGGCGTCCCAGAGCATACAAAAGACTCAGCCAGATAGACGACGTTCTGCTAACCCCTTGTTTGTGGTTGGGGATCTGGTGTGGCTGTCTTCAAAAAATTTGTGCCTTAATGTTCCGTCCAAAAAATGTGCTCCCCGGTATATAGGGCCGTACAAGGTCATTGAGGTCCTTAAATCCTGTCTCCTTCCGACTGGAGTTACTTGCATCTTTTCGAATACACAACGTGTTTCATGCCTCCCTCCTGAAATGCTGCTCCCCGTCCTTGGCCACCTCGAGGAAACCTCCGGTCCCTGTTCTCACCCCTGAAGGGGTAGAATTCGAGGTGGCCAAGATTGTGGACAGCAGGATGGTCCAAGGCTCCCTCCAGTATCTGGTCCATTGGAGAGGATACGGGCCTGAGGAGACGACTTGGGTACCCGCCCGGGATGTTCACGCTGGGGTATTGCTCAGGCGGTTCCATCTTCAGTTCCCCAATAAGCCAGGTCCACCTAGAAAGGGTCCAGTGGCCCCTCATAAAAGGTGGGGTACTGTAAAGGTTCTGCCAGACACAGCTTCTGTGTCGATGCCCGTGGTTAATCAGTCTGCACCTGCTCCTAGGTCTGATTGAGTGACTCGATCTGCTACCACTCAGGCTGGTAAGCTTGAGAAAGCTGACGGCGAAACGCGCGTTGGGGGCGGTCTGTGTGGAGATCTTTAGTTTTTTGGTCCATCATGCAATCCACGGGTTTATGCAGCTCTCTTAGCCCATTTTGTGCTTTTTGGCCAGGTGTATATTACATCTAGAACCTTCTCTGTTCTTGAGTTTAATTATTTGGCTTATGATATATCCTTTTGGATAGAGATTTCTGTACTACACCACATCACATGATGTTTATACTATGGTAGCATATAACTGGGACTATTTACGCTGTTTCTCCACACTCTACTTTTAAATTGTGTGTATTATTGTTTTTATTTTTGTGATGGCCAATATGCTGTTATGTGCAATATAATAAAGTTTATTTTTTATTGTCATGGTACGTAATCAGTGCTATGTGTCGCTTATTTTCTGGATATACTAGCTGTCTTCACAGTCTTTTATAGGTATTGAGTCATGAGTGGAAGAACCTATCACAGCCTGGCCAGACGGTTCTAGCTAATGCCCTCGGTCTATTTATACCTTCATTTCCTGCTTGTCTTTGCCTGTGATTCTTTCCTGTTTCCTGGCTTTGCTGCTCCTGCTATTATTATTGACCTTGCTTCATTTTGACCCTGGCTTTACTGACTACGCTCCTGCTCTGCGTTTGGTACCTCGTACACTCCTGGTTTGACTCGGCTCCTTCACTACGCCTGTCGCTCACGGTGTTGCCGTGGGCAACTGCCCCATTTCCCTTAGCTTCTGTGTTCCCTTGTCTGTTTGTCTGTCGTGCACATATTGAGCGTAGGAACCGTAGTCCAGTTGTACGCCGTCGAATAGGACGGGCCGTGCAAGTAGACAGGGACTGAGTGACAGGTAGATTAGGGCTCACCTGTCTGTCTCCCTACCCCGTCATTACACGTGGTATCTAGTTTACATCAACATTTTCATGACGTATCTTGTGGTTCGCGCTTGGGCATTGGAGATGAAGAAGACTGGAAGAAGTCATCATGGCGTTCTGGGCCGGATGAAGAAGAAAAGAGAACATGAACGACTCCAATCTGAGAAGATGTCATCTGTGAGTCACTGAATTTCACTGCACTGTATACACTTATATGGTCTACAGAATGCCTGTGTAGGACTGATATCTGTCACAATATGGTGGGAATATTGGTCTTTGTTTTACAACACATGTTTTTAGTACAGAATTAAGATTGTTCAAATTATTTCTATATAGTTGAAGAGTGGACCCCCAAGAATTATTTCCTTTGGTGGGCCCAAGGTACCTCAGTCAAACACTGAGTGTACAGATCCTTGCATTAAGATATTGCATTACTGTCTGTAGTCTCAGAGGAGAATTTATTAAACTTGCTAAGCCTCTTATATGGCATAGAAAAGTCCCAAAAGTGCGGGAAAGTTTTTGGGCAGTTTATGCTGCGCTTGGCATTTTTTGAAAAGTGTGTGGCGCTTTGCGGAAAGGGTAGACAATTTTACTATCATTTACACCAGTAACGAGCGTAATGTAAAGCAGAAATCAACGCCAGCTCCGAGCTAGTGTACAATTTTACATTGAGAGTGTAACAAAAGGCCTAAGCCAGACCCCGTATCTACCCCACTAATTAGACTGTCTTGTGCCACAAGACATGTGTTTTGCCCACCCCCCTAAAAAAAAAAAAAAGATATATATATATCTGAGACAGCGTATCTATAAGGGTATATTCACACGCTGTGTTTTCAGGCGTATTTAGGAGCGTAAACGCCTTCAAATACGACTGAAATATCGGTAGCCCAATGCCTACAAACATCTGCTTATTGTATTTTAAAACGGCACGTAAAAAGAAGGAGCATGTCACTTCTTGAGCTGTTTTTGGAGATGTTTTTCATTGTGTCAATGGAAAAACAGCTCCAAAAACATCTAGAACTAAACACCTCAAAAAACGTTTCCAGCTTCAAAAACGGCTGTAAATCTAAGACTGTGTTCTCTGAAAACAGCTCTGTAATTTTCAGCCATTTTTTACTTTGCGTGTGAACCCTAAGACTATGGCACCTGATAGCTCTGCTACTTGATAGGAGACAGCGGCTCAGCAGACAGTATCACATATAATATGCTTAGATACTACGGCTTAGCAGACAGTATCACATATAATATGCTGAGATACAATGGCTCAGCAGACAGTATCACATATAATATGCTTAGATACAACGGCTTAGCAGACAGTATCACACATGCTAGGCCCAATTAGAAGGTTAATTGTGAAAACATTTCTTATGGTGTTTTTCGATAAAGGTCACTTGAACTGGTATCATTTAAACAGTTAACCGATGAATGGCGCTGTTTATGTGGAATTTACCCTGCGGTCTAATGTACCATATAATGTTTTTAAAAAATGTTTAAAAAAACTACATTTTGTAGGGTGAATTGAAAAAAAACCTGTAATTCCGCCATTTCTGTTTTGATTTTACAGTGTTGATCGGGCGGCATGAATTGCATGATAACTTGATTCTGCGGGTCGTTACGATTATGGCAATACCAAATTTATATCGTTTTATTTTTTACAAAATAATTTGTTTTTGTGACGCTGCATTCGAAGATGAACGGCATAGTTTTTCAATGCAACAGCACTTCATAGGGCGGGAAGGGGTTAAAACCCACTCTCTGAAGCCCCCCTTCAAGATACATTTCAACTAATCTGGTCCCCATGGCAGAAATCTGTCTTTCCATCTTGCACCTCCAGCAGACTCCTTTCAGTCTAGTTTGATTTCTTTTACCTCAGAGTTCCTCTTTGTTAGGGATCTGCCAGGTACTTCATCTAGCTATACTCCTGGGATTAATCAATCCACACCTGAGGCCAGACCTGTTCGACTGACACCATCTCCCACCAACCAGGGTGGCAGGCTCAGGAGTGGGAGAGCCTATCGCGGCCTGGTCTGTCGGAGTTAGCTCCGCCCCCTGCCCTTTATTACCTGCCCTGTGCTCTCCCTCAGTGCTTGTAATTCTTTTGGATTCCTGGCCCCACTGCTGCTTGCTCCAGCCTGCTTCTGCCGTGCTTCTGCCTTGCTGCAGTTCTGCTTGACCTGCTTTGCTTTGCCCCTGGCTTGCTTCTGTCTCCGTGCCCGCTCGGGTGTACTCACTTCGTCCTGGTCCTGACTGTTCGTTTGCCGCCCCGTTCCCTCGTGGCGTTCCGTGGCTACTGCCCCTTCCCTTGCGTGTTCCCTGTTTGTCTTCCTGTGCACTTAGCCAGCGTAGGGACCGCCGCCCAGTTGTACCTCGTCGCCTAGGGCGGGTCGTTGCAAGTAGGCAGGGACAGGGCGGTGGGTAGATTAGGGCTCACTTTCCCTTCACCTCCTTCCTGCCATTACATAATTACAAGCCCTTACCTAGTCTACCATTTCTCCTACGCTGACGCTGTCATGGACCCCCTTGAGACCCTGACCCAGCAGATGCAGGGCCTCTCCCTACAGGTCAAGGCCCTGGCCCAAAGGGTCAATCAGGGTGACGCTGCTTTAGTAGTACCCCTCACCTCACCTCTAGAACCCGACCTCAAGTTACCTGACCGGTTTTCAGGGGACCGTAAGACGTTTCTCTCCTTCCGGGAGAGTTGCAGACTGTATTTCCGCCTAAAGCCCCACTCCTCAGGTTCCGAGAACCAGCGGGTGGGTATCATCATATCCCGACTCCAGGAAGGGCCCCAAGAGTGGGCCTTCTCCTTGGCTCCTGACGCCCCTGAACTTTCCTCTGTTGATCGTTTTTTCTCTGCCCTCGGACTCATTTACGACGAGACTGACAGGACTGCTTTAGCCGAGAGTCAGCTGGTGACCTTACGTCAGGGTAGGAGACCGGTTGAGGAATACTGTTCTGATTTTAGGAAGTGGTGCGTAGCTTCTCAGTGGAACGATCCGGCCCTAAGGTGCCAGTTTAGGTTAGGATTATCTGACGCCCTGAAGGATCTGCTGGTTAGCTACCCCTCGCCTGACTCCCTTGACCAGGTTATGGCCCTAGCAGTACGACTTGACCGACGTCTCAGGGAACGTCAGCTAGAACGCTTCAGTGTGCTCCCCTCTGACTTTTCTGCGATCCCCCCCGAGGTCCCGTCTCCTCGCCCCTCCACGGAGGACTCGGAGGTACCTATGCAACTCGGGGCCTCCATGTCCCCTCGACAACGTAGGGAGTTTCGCAGAATGAATGGTCTCTGCTTCTACTGTGGGGACGACAAGCATCTACTGAACACCTGTCCCAGGCGCAAGAATAAGAAGCCGGAAAACTTCCGCGCCTAAGTGATCATCGGGGAGGTCACTTGGGCGCACAGGTATTTCCCGTTAATGTGAAACGCAATAAAATTTTGCTTCCCTTTCAGGTCTCGTTTGCTGGCCGGTCTGCCACGGGCAGTGCTTTCGTGGATTCTGGCTCATCTGCTAATATCATGTCTGTGGAATTTGCTATGTCTCTAAAGATGCCTTGTATTGATTTACCTTATCCTATCCCTGTAGTAGGAATCGACTCCACTCCCCTTGCTAATGGTTATTTTACTCAGCATACTCCTGTTTTTGAACTCCTGGTTGGCTCCATGCATTTGGAGCAGTGCTCTGTACTGGTGATGCAGGGATTATCGTCTGATCTGGTTTTAGGCCTTCCCTGGTTGCAGTTGCATAATCCCACATTTGATTGGAATACTGGGGATCTCACCAAATGGGGTAATGAATGTCTTATGTCATGTTTTTCCGTTAACTCTATTTCTCCCCGGGAGGAGGTAAACACGCTTCCTGAGTTTGTTCAGGACTTCGCCGATGTGTTTTCTAAGGAGGCCTCCGAGGTGTTGCCCCCCCATAGAGATTACGATTGTGCTATCGATTTGGTGCCTGGTGCCAAGCTTCCTAAGGGTAGGATATTTAATCTTTCATGTCCTGAACGTGAAGCGATGAGGGTGTATATACAAGAATGCCTGGCCAAGGGTTTCATTCGCCCCTCGACTTCTCCTGTAGGTGCTGGCTTCTTCTTCGTGGGGAAGAAGGATGGTGGTCTTAGGCCGTGCATTGATTATCGTAACCTGAATAAGGTCACCGTAAGGAACCAGTACCCACTTCCTTTGATTCCGGATCTTTTTAATCAGGTTCACGGAGCCCAATGGTTTTCTAAGTTCGATCTACGGGGGGCATATAACCTTATCCGCATCAAAGAGGGGGATGAGTGGAAAACTGCGTTCAACACACCCGAGGGTCATTTCGAATACCTGGTCATGCCCTTTGGGTTGTGTAATGCCCCTGCTGTCTTCCAGAATTTTATTAATGAAATCCTGAGAGAGTACCTGGGTAATTTTCTTGTTGTGTACCTTGATGACATACTGGTGTTTTCCAAGGACTGGTCCTCCCACGTGGAGCATGTCAGGAAGGTGCTCCAGGTCCTTCGGGAGAATAATCTGTTTGCTAAGACTGAAAAATGTGTCTTTGGGGTACAGGAGATACCATTTTTAGGGCAAATCCTCACTCCTCATGAATTCCGCATGGACCCTGCCAAGGTTCAAGCTGTGGCGGAATGGGTCCAACCTGCCTCCCTTAAGGCATTACAGTGTTTTTTAGGGTTCGCCAACTATTACAGGAGATTTATTGCCAACTTCTCGGTCGTCGCTAAGCCTCTTACGGACCTTACCCGCAAGGGTGCCGATGTCCTCCATTGGCCCCCTGAGGCCGTCCAGGCCTTCGAGACTCTCAAGAAGTGCTTTATCTCGGCCCCCGTGCTGATTCAGCCCAACCAAGAGGAGCCATTTATTGTGGAGGTTGACGCTTCCGAGGTGGGAGTGGGGGCCGTCTTGTCCCAGGGTACCAGCTCCCTCACCCATCTCCGCCCCTGTGCTTACTTCTCTAGGAAGTTTTCGCCCACGGAGAGTAACTATGATATTGGCAACCGCGAACTTCTAGCCATTAAATGGGCTTTTGAGGAGTGGCGGCACTTCCTGGAGGGGGCCAGACACCAGGTAACGGTCCTTACGGATCACAAGAATCTGGTTTTCCTAGAATCGGCCCGGAGGCTTAATCCTAGACAAGCTCGGTGGGCACTATTCTTTACCAGATTTAATTTCTTGGTTACCTATAGGGCTGGGTCCAAGAATATTAAGGCTGACGCTCTGTCACGTAGTTTCATGGCCAATCCTCCTTCCGAGAAGGATCCTGCTTGTATTTTACCCCCTGGTATAATCGTCTCTGCCACGGATTCTGATTTAGCTTCTGATATCGCGGCTGATCAGGGTGCAGCTCCCGGGAACGTCCCTGGGGACAAACTGTTTGTTCCCCTGCAATACCGGCTGAGGGTACTCAGGGAAAACCATGACTCCGCTCTATCTGGTCATCCTGGCATCTTGGGCACCAAACACCTCATTACCAGAAACTATTGGTGGCCTGGGTTGCCTAAAGATGTTAGGGCTTACGTCGCCGCTTGTGAGGTTTGCGCTAGGTCCAAAACCCCTAGGTCCCGACCTGCGGGCCTACTACGTTCCTTGCCCATTCCCCAGAGACCTTGGACCCATATCTCCATGGATTTTATCACCGATTTGCCTCCATCTCAGGGCAAGTCGGTGGTGTGGGTGGTAGTCGACCGCTTCAGCAAGATGTGCCACTTTGTGCCCCTTAAGAAGCTACCTAACGCCAAGACGTTAGCTTCTTTGTTTGTGAAACACATCCTGCGTCTCCATGGGGCCCCAGTCAATATAGTTTCTGACAGAGGGGTACAATTTGTTTCCTTATTTTGGAGAGCTTTTTGTAAAAAGTTGGAGATTGATCTGTCCTTCTCCTCCGCCTTCCATCCCGAAACTAATGGCCAAACGGAAAGGACCAACCAATCCCTGGAACAATATTTAAGGTGCTTCATCTCTGACTGTCAATTCGATTGGGTCTCATTCCTTCCCCTTGCTGAATTTTCCCTGAATAACCGGGTCAGTAACTCGTCAGGGGTCTCCCCGTTTTTCTGTAATTTCGGGTTTAACCCAAGGTTCTCCTCCGTCTCCCCTGGTTGTTCCAATAATCCTGAGGTAGAGGATGTTCATCGGGAACTGTGCACTGTCTGGGCCCAGGTTCAGAAGAACCTTGAGGCGTCCCAGAGCGCACAAAAGATTCAGGCGGATAGTAGACGTTCTGCTAACCCCCGGTTTGTCATCGGGGATTTGGTCTGGTTGTCGTCCAGGAACTTGCGCCTTAAGGTCCCGTCCAGGAAGTTTGCTCCCCGATTTATTGGACCTTATAAGATCATTGAAGTCCTCAACCCTGTATCCTTCCGTCTGGAGCTCCCCCCATCCTTTCGCATACATGACGTCTTCCATGCCTCCCTCCTTAAACGCTGCTCCCCGTCCTGGTCCCCCTCGAGGATACCTCCTGTTCCCGTTCTCACCCCTGAGGGGGTGGAATTCGAGGTGGCCAAGATTATGGACAGTAGGATGGTCCAGGGCTCCCTCCAGTACCTGGTCCATTGGAGAGGATACGGGCCGGAGGAGAGGACTTGGGTACCTGCCCGTGATGTTCACGCTGGGGTATTGATCAGGAGGTTCCACCTCCTCTTCCCCACTAAACCGGGTCCCCTTAGTAAGGGTCCGGTGGCCCCTCATAAAAGGGGGAGTACTGTTAGGGATCTGCCAGGTACTTCATCTAGCTATACTCCTGGGATTAATCAATCCACACCTGAGGCCAGACCTGTTCGACTGACACCATCTCCCACCAACCAGGGTGGCAGGCTCAGGAGTGGGAGAGCCTATCGCGGCCTGGTCTGTCGGAGTTAGCTCCGCCCCCTGCCCTTTATTACCTGCCCTGTGCTCTCCCTCAGTGCTTGTAATTCTTTTGGATTCCTGGCCCCACTGCTGCTTGCTCCAGCCTGCTTCTGCCGTGCTTCTGCCTTGCTGCAGTTCTGCTTGACCTGCTTTGCTTTGCCCCTGGCTTGCTTCTGTCTCCGTGCCCGCTCGGGTGTACTCACTTCGTCCTGGTCCTGACTGTTCGTTCGCCGCCCCGTTCCCTCGTGGCGTTCCGTGGCTACTGCCCCTTCCCTTGCGTGTTCCCTGTTTGTCTTCCTGTGCACTTAGCCAGCGTAGGGACCGCCGCCCAGTTGTACCTCGTCGCCTAGGGCGGGTCGTTGCAAGTAGGCAGGGACAGGGCGGTGGCTAGATTAGGGCTCACTTTCCCTTCACCTCCTTCCTGCCATTACACTCTTTTTACCTTTTTTTAATTTCTTTTCTCCCCCCTTTTTTTGAACTATTTCTAACAGGGGCTGTGCAGGATTAGAAAAATATGGCTGCTTTCTTCCAAGAACAGCACCACACCTATCCACAGGTTGTATCTGGTATTGCAGGTTTGCTCCATTGAAGTGAATGGTAATGAGCTGTAATACCACACACAACCTATGGACAGGTGTGGTCCTGGTTTTTGGAGAAAGCAGACAAGTTCTCTCATCCTGGACAACCCTTTGTCATGGATTGTTCTTGTGCGGAGATGCCCCCTGCATTATCCCTTTTCCTTTATGGCCGCTGATATGTTCTATTCAGCTTTATGGCCTCTGTGGTAAGTACACTGCCAGTCATTAAAGGGTTAACACTTCAGACCACTGTGGGTGACGTCACAATGTATGAGTTGTGCAGAGGTAATAAACTCCTGCAGTAATGATGATGAAGGTGCTGATGTCATAAATACAAATGTTTATGACATAAAGAAGATTCCATATTAGAAGGTTTTACTGCCACATTCAGCGCCATATTGGATGGGACTGAGGACCTTGAGCTTGACTTCCCCACCAATACCGACCTGATGTAATTTGGAGGTTCTAGCAGGAAAACCCTTCACCCCAGACCACTTCTTCATCACAGTGATGCCATCCTCTTCATACGGGTTGTCTGTAATAGAGGGGGGCTTCCAGCAGGAGATCCCCCTCTATTAGCCGGAGCGGAGACAGGTGCTACAAGGAGGCATCTGGAGGACCCGTCTCATCCGTGGGTCGCCCATTCATTTTAATGGGTGCCCAGGAAGAGAGACCTCCGCCTAGCCAACCAGATCAGCCGATTTATGTGTTTTATGTTGTTCGTTCATTGTAATGTCTTTCCTTGAAAATCTGAGAAAACGTACAAATTCTGTTACAAATGATATTTTGGCACCTTCTAAGCCCAGAGGAAGGGCAATCTTCCAGCCATGGTTTCCCTAGAGGTTTCCCCCACAGGGGGTTTTTCCTTTCCTGCGTGCTGGAGGGTGACTCTTCGTGAGTCGGAGGTTTGCCATTTTGGGTTTGGTCATATAATATAATAAAAGTTTTGACCATTTAACACCCAATTATAATGTTTTGTGTCTTTATTTTGCATTCTTTGGTTTGGTGATTGGGATTCTGGGTCTATCACATATCACAAAATCATAAGGCCGGACATCTACTTCCCACACTGACATAGAATGGAGACAACAAGCGTTGCAGCACAATTAAGTGTACACATCCTTACATTAAGATATTGTATTACGGTCTGTAGCCTTTGGGGGGAATATATTAACCTTTCTACAATAGTTTACTAGCGTAGAAAATTCACAAAATGCGCAAATGGGGGCAAAATATGAGCAGGGCTTAGCAGAAATGGCCAACAATTTTACTATAACTTACGCCAATTACCACAAAGAGACAAATCAGAGCCTTTAACACCAGTATATATATAAAAACTATTTCAATCTTTATTACACAAATACAATAAATACTTAAAATGACATAAAGAGACGACGTGGTGTTAAAGGCTCTGATTTGTCTCTTTGTGGTATGTGATTATCATGGAGCCGCCTAGATGATATGGGGGGACAGCTTTGGTTCAAACAGTTCCCAACCCTTATTACAACCTTGTTTGGAGTGTATATATTGATTATAACTTACCCCAGTAACTGATGTAAATGATAGCAGAAATCTATATGTATAATGCGGGGGAGTAACAAGGCAAAGGTCGGTGCCAGACCCATACCTCCCCCCAATCAGACTGTTTGCCCCCCAAATCAGATAATAAAATACATTTTAAAAATGTACTTACCTCACCACTCCGATTCTCCCTCCTGGATCCCCTCAGGCTCTTACAGCAGGCCGCAGCATGTAGAGAGTACTGATGACAGGCCGCAGCACGTAGAAAGTACTGATGACAGGCCGCGTTGCAGCTAAAAGATGGCACACATTTATTAAGAGTCATTCGCCTGTTAATAAATGTGTTGCATCTTACTCCAGCAAACTGTTTAACCCCTTCGCACTCAGCGACGTACTATTCCGTCACGCTAACCAATACGTTCGCGCTCAGCGATGGAATAGTACGTCGCGGGAGTAACGGCCATTTCGGCAGTCCTCCCGACACATACAGGAGCTGTGACAGCTGCTGTCTTGTTCAGCAGCTGCCGCAGCTCCTACAGCGGGGACCGATCGCTGTGTCCCCGCTGATTAACCCCTGAAAAGCCCTGTTCAATAGTGATCACGGCTTTTTAGGGGTTAAGCTACAATCGCCAGCCTGCTACGCGATAGCGGCTGGCGATGGTGACTATGGCAACCGGACACCAAACAATGGCGTCCGGCTCTGCCATCGACGGAAGCCTAGTGGGTCCTGCTTGCTGTCCTTGAGTAGCTGACAGCTCTAATACACTAATACACAATATTAGAATAGCGATCAGGGCCTCCTGCCCTCAAGTCCCCTAGTGGGACAAAGTAATAAAGTAAAAAAAAGATGTGTAAAAATAAGAAAATAAAAGTAATAAAAGTAATAAAAGTAAAAATCCCCCTTTTTCCCTTATCAGTCCTTTATTATTAATAAAAATATATTAACAAACAAATAAACTATACATAATTGGTATCGCCGCGTCCGTAACGGCCTGAACTACAAAATTATTTTGTTATTTATCCCGCACGGTGAACGCCGTAAAAGAAAATAATAATAAACCGAACCACAATTATTTGGTCACTTCACCTCCCAAAAAATGGAATAAAAAGAGATCAAAAAGTCGCATGTACCGAAAAATGGTCCTGATCGAAACTACAGTTCGTTACGCAAAAAATAAGTCCTCGCACGGCTTTATTGATTGAAAAATAAAAACGTTCTGGCGCTTAGAATAAGGAACACAAAAAGTGAATGATTGTTTACAAAACGTATTTTATTGTGCAAACGCCATAAGACATAAAAAAAACTATAAACATCTGGTATCGCCGTAATCGTATCGCCCCGCAGAATAAAGTTCATATGTAATTTACAGCGCACGGTGAACGCTGTAAAAAAAAAATAGAATAAAAAAACAATAGTAGGATTGCTGTTTTTTAGTCACCACGCCACTTAAAAATAGAATAAAAACTGATCAAAAAGCCGCATGCACCCCATGAAAACTGCAATGAATTCCTCAAGGGGTCTAGTTTCCAAAATGGGGTCAATTTTTGGGGTTTTCCACTGTTTTGGCACCTCAAGACCTCTTCAAACCGGACATGGTGCCTAATAAAAAGGAGACCTCAAAATCCACTAGGTGCTCCTTTGCTTCGGAGGCCGGCGCTTCAGTCCATTACCGCACTAGGGCCACATGTGGGATATTTCTCAAAACTGCAGAATCTGGGTAATAAGTATTGAGTTGCGTTTCTTTGTAGACACTGAAGCGCCTAGGGAGAGTGTTAGGGACTGTGAGGGGTTAAAGAAAGAATGGAACGTTTAAATAATACCCAGGACCAGGATTGGTGAACAAGGGGTAAGAGGGGCGTGGTTAAGGAGATATAAGGCTGGGGGTTTGGGGCAAAACGCCCTCTTACCTTCAACACCCGCCCTCCCTCCCCTAGTGGTTTTGCTTTTAGTTTTGTTTTGTCATTGTTCTACGGTTATATTCTTGTTCTGGCGTTTTTCTGTTTCTTTTGTAGATGTCACAGCTGGCGGAGAGTATGGCGAAGAAGACGGAGTTAGTACCCTACATGCCTGATGGAGTACAGGGAGCATCGGCATTTCAGGAGAAGGAGAAAAGGAAAAATATATGTCTTCATGCCGATGGTTGTTAAATAATAATAAAGCTGTGGCCACATAGAAGGTGTTGGTGTTTTTATTTTAATTAAGGATGGTATAAGGTCCTGGGCAGGTAAGGTGGATAATGGGTCCTTGCAGTCCTTGTAAAACCTTTTGTGTTATAAAAAAAATGGTATAAAGAGGATTTTCTGACAAAAAAAAAAAGTTAATTTCACCTCTACTTTGCTCTAAATTCCTGTGAAACACCTCAAGGGTTCATAAACTTTCTAAATGCTGTTGTGAATACTTTGAGGGGTCTAGTTTCTAAAATGGGGTGTTTGATAGGGGTTTCTAATATATGGGCCCCTCAAAGCAACTTCAGAACTGAACTGGAACCTAAAAAAATAAATAAATTAGGCAATACTTCGCTTCTTACATTATACTGATAATGAGCCGTGCCAACCCCGAGTTTTGACCGTTTGTATAAATGGAGACCCCTATAAGACCGTTTCAGTGCCCGGTTTTCCCAGCATTCACCCCCGAGAATTGTATTTCTATTGATGAGTCCTTGGTAGATTTTAAAGGGAGGCTTCAATTCCGCCAGTACCTGCCGGGTAGGATGGCAAGGTATGGCGTGAAGATGTATAAGCTGCGAGAGTGCATCACGGTATACCTACAGATTTAGGATATATAAAGGGAAGGACACCAGTATTCAGCCCCCATAATGCCCCCCCCCCCCTTACTGGGAGTTAATGCAAAAATTGTGTCGGATTTGGTTCACCCACTGCCGGACCAGGGTTACCACCTCTACCTGGATAATTTTTATACCAGCGTCCCACTCTTCAACTGCCTCGCTTCCAGTCCTGCGGCATGTGGCACTGCTAGAAGAAACCTGAGAGGCCTCCCTAAGACTCTGCAGGGCAAACAAGAAGAGGTGAGCGCAGGGCACATTCTAGCAGCAACATATTGTGTGTCACGTACAAGGACAAGAGAGATGCCACACCAATACCCATGTACCTGTACGAGGTACCAGTACAGAGACCCCCAAACTAGACTGCATCCTGGGCTACAATAGGTATATGGGAGGGGTGGACTTGTCAGATCAAGTCCTGAAGCCCTACAGCGCCATGCGGTGTGGTATAAGAAGCTGGCCGGGCACATCATACAGATGGCTTTGTACAATGCGTACGTGCTACGTCGATGTACAGGCCAGAGGGGAACTTTCCTGGAATTTCAAGAGGTGGTTATCAAGAAACTAATCTTTAGGGACCAAGAAGGGGGGGGCACCCAGTATTTCTGGAAGCGAGGCCACACGCATCGTACCAGGGCAACACTTTCCAGGAGAAGTTCCCCAAACTGGCAAGAAGGGAAAAAGTCAAAAGAGGTGCAAAGTCTGCTATAAGAGGGGGATAAGGGAGGACACAATATATCAATGTTAGGCGTGTCCCGAAAAACCAGAGCTCTGTATGAAAGAGTGTTTTAAAATTTATCATACATCCCTTGGTTTATTACTTACCCTGATGCACTCCGCACAGCTTATCCCCCTCATCTTTCCCTTCTGAGCCCTGCTCTGTGCCCAGGCAGCAGATAACAGCCACATGTAGGGTATTGCCATACCCGTGACAACCAACATTACAGTTTATGGGTTGTATGTCTCCGGTCAAAATGCTCACTACACCTCTAGATGAATGCCTTAAGGGTGTAGTTTTTAAAACGGGGTCACTTCTTGTGGGTTTCAACTGTACTGGTACCTCAGGGGCTTCTGCATACATGACTTCACACCAGAAAATCCCCAGTAGGCCAAATGGTGGTCCTTTCCTTCTGAGCCCTCCCATGGGCCCAAACGGCAGTTTATCACCACAAATGGGGTATTGCTGCACTCAGGACAAATTGCGCATCAGAATGGGGTATTTTATGTATTGTGAATATAAGACATTTTCAGCCAAAACTACATATTACTGGAAAAAATTAATTTTGTTTTAATTCCCAGCCCAATTCAAATAAGTTCTGTGAAAAAACTATGAGGTCAAAATGGTCACAACACCCATAAATGAATTCCTTGAGGGGTGTAGTTTCCAAAATGGGGTCACTTCTGGTGGGTTTCCATTGCTTTGATACCTCTGGGGCTCTGCAAATGCGACATGGCACCCGAAAACCAATCCAGCAAAATCTGGACTCCAAAGAACAAATAGCGCTCCTTTCCTTCTGAGCCCTCCCATGGGCCCAAACGGCAGTTTATCACCACAAATGGGGTATTGCTGCACTCAGGATAAATTCGGCAACAAAATGTAATATTTTATTTCTTGTGAAAATAAGAATTTTTGAGCTAAAACGACATATTATTGGAAAAAATATTATTTTTTTTAATTCCCAGCCCAATTCAAATACGTTCTGTGAATAAACTATGGTGTCTAAATGGTCACATTACCCATAAATGAATTCCTTGAGGGGTGTAGTTTCCAAAATGGGGTCACTTCTGGTGGGTTTCCATTGCTCTGATACCTCTGGGGCTCTGCAAATGCGACATGGCACCCCAAAACCAATCCAGCAAGATCTGGACTCCAACAAACACATAGCGCTCCTTTCATTCTGAGCCCTCCCATGGGCCCAAAGGGCAGTTTATCACCACAAATGCAGTATTGCCACACTAAGGACAAATTGGGCAACAAAATGGGGTATTTTGTTCCCTGTGAAAATAAGAAATTTTGATAAAAAATGACATCTTGCGGGGCTGGGGGGCGTGGCCGGATGAGCATGGAGTGAGACGTGTGTGCCTCAGCTCCTGAACACCAGGCATTACAAACGGCCCTAAGCGGCTCTAAGCGGCTGAGAAAAGACCCAGCAAGTGCACTGACAGCGGCACTTAAGTCCTGCTTTCTGCCCTGCAACATGGGGAAAGCTAAAAAGAAAGCAAACTCTTCTAGACTTACAGAGTTCTTTCCCTCCACGAGGTCCCAAAGTGACGGTGGCGGCTTCCAGGCTGTGAGAACAGCTAAAGAGGGACCTTCTTCTCCTGCTTCCTCGCTGCAATCTTCAGCTAGTGGGAGAGACCACACCCGGTCCTCTCATGGATCCTCTCCTCAGATGCAAAGTGATACAACCAGGGGCCGAGTGAGTACTCATGTTGTTCCTCATACTCTGTCTCCTATGCCACATATGCAAAGTACAGAGACTTGTCTCTCCCCTGCTATGCACGCATCACAGTCTACGGCTTCGCCTATATCGGAAGATACTTCATAAATCTTACTGGATAGTTTGAGAACCTCTCTCCAGTCTGACATTCAAGCTGCTTTTATATCCAAATGGAATTTGCTGCTCTGGGAGAACGTACCTCTCATATGGAGGATAAAATGGCTGACTTCTCAGCAGCGCATAATGAGCTGGTAGATATCAACAATTCTTTAGAAGAGGGAGTGGGGTCCTTACGTTTAAAGGTGGCGGATTTGGAAGATCGGTCCCGCCGCAATAACGTGCGGTTTAGAGGCATATCTGAAGCGATAAAACCGGAACAACTTGAAGAATTTCTTACTGATTTTTTTTGTGGCACTAGTACCCGATGTCTCTGTGTCAGATTTGCTTATTGATAGAGTGCATCGTATACCAAAACCCAAATAATTACCTGCCACTATTCCATGGGATGTGATCGCTCGTTTACACTTCTATCCATTTAAAGAGAAGATGATGCAAGCTGCCAGACAACCACCTCTTCTTCCAGACAGGTTTCAAGGTGTCTCCGCGTTCACGGATCTGTCAGCGATTACATTGGCGAAACGACGGGAGTTCCAAGATGTGGCGAAGATTTTAAGATCGCACAATGTTCAATATCGCTGGGGATTTCCTGTCAAGCTCATTATCACTAAAGATGGTCGGAAAGTGATTGCAAACAATCCAGCCAAAGTTCTGCAACTGCTTCAGGAATGGCATTTATCTCCGATTGCTTCCCTTCCTAAATCGCTAAGATCCAGATCCTTACCTAGATTGGAGAAGGAATGGGAAACGAAAGATCCTGACTGACTGCCTCTTGTATGTCTTGATAAATTCTGATATGATTCCTAGGGCTGTGTTCACACTGAGTTTTTTGCAGGAGGAAAATTCCTCCTGCAAAAACTGCTCCAGACGGTTTTTTGCACAGTGGTTTGACAAAAGCTCGTCAAAACACTCCGAGGCGTTTTTTTTTCCCTCTTTCTGACTGATTGAAATGGTGTTTTGGAGGCGGAAACCGCCTCAAGATGGGTCATGACGCTTCTTTTTACCGTGACGCGTTGTTTGTTTTTTTACTCGCGGTAAAGAAAACTCGTCCAACTCCCATTGAAATCAATGGGAGGCATTTTCGGGCGGTTTTGCGGCGCGGTTTCCACGTCAAAAAAGGAAAAGGAAAAGGAGAAAAAAAAAAAGGGGAAAAAAAAACTCGTAAAAAAAACCTCAGTGTGAACAGGGCCTAAAGGTTATTACATAGTTAGTTAGTACGGCTGAAAAAAGACACATGTCCATCAAGTTCAACCAAGGGAAGGGAAAAGGGAAGGAAAAATTTCTACACATAGGAGCTAATATTTTTTTGTTCTAGGAAATTATCTAACCCTTTTTTAAAGCCATCTACTGTCCCTGCTGTGACGGCTCCTGCGGTGTCTACTGTCCCTGCTGTGACGGCTCCTGCGGTGACTATTCCATAGATTCACAGTTCTCACTGTAAAGAAGCCTTGTCGCCTCTGCAGCTTGAACCTTTTTTTCTCCAGACGGAGGGAGTGCCCCCTTGTTTTTTGAGGGGGTTTTACAAGGAACAGGATTTCACCATATTTTTTGTATGTGCCATTAATATATTTATATAAGTTAATCATGTCCCCCCTTAGTCTTCTTTTTTCAAGGCTAAATAGGTTTAATTCTTTCAATCTTTCCTCATAACTTAAATTCTCCATGCCCCTTATTAGCTTCGTTGCTCTTCTTTGTATTTTTTCCAACTCCAGGGCATCCTTTCTATGAACTGGAGCCCAGAACTGAACTGCATATTCTAGATGAGGCCTCACTAATGCTTTGTAAAGTGGCATTATTACATCCCTATCCCGCGAGTCCATGCCTCTTTTAATACACGACAATATCCTGCTGGCCTTTGAAGCAGCTGATTGACACTGCATACTGTTATTGAGTTTATGATTTACAAGTACACCCAGATCCTTCTCAACAAGTGAATCCGCCAGTGTAGCGCCCCCTAGGACATATGATGCATGCAGGTTGTTGGTACCAAGATGCATAACTTTACATTTATCTACATTAAACTTCATTTGCCAAGTGGACGCCCAAACACTTAGTTTGTTTAAATCTGCCTGTAATTCATGAACATCTTCCATAGTCTGAACTATATTACATAGCTTGGTGTCATCTGCAAAAATAGAAATAGTGCTATTAATCCCTTCCTCTATATCATTAATAAATAAGTTGAATAATAGTGGTCCCAGCACTGAACCCTGGGGTACACCACTTATAACCGGGGACCATTCAGAGAAGGAATCATTGACCACAACCCTCTGGATACGGTCCTTGAGCCAATTCTCAATCCAATTACAAACTATATTTTCTAAACCTATAGTCCTTAATTTACCCATTAGGCGTCTATGGGGGACAGTGTCAAATGCCTTTGCAAAGTCCAAAAACACTAAATCCACAGCGGCCCCTCTGTCTAGACTTCTGCTCACCTCTTCATAAAAACAGATTAGGTTAGTTTGACAACTTCTGTCCTTAGTAAAACCGTGCTGGCTGTCACTTATAATGCTATTTATTGTCACATAATCCTGTATATAGTCCCTCAATAGCCCCTCAAACATTTTCCCCACGATGGATGTTAAGCTTACTGGTCTATAATTACCCGGGGAAGACCTAGAGCCCTTTTTGAAAATAGGCACCACATTTGCCCTGCGCCAGTCCCTTGGCACTATACCAGTCACTAGAGATTCTCTGAATATTATGAAAAGGGGGACAGAAATAACTGAACTAAGCTCTTTAAGAATTCTAGGGTGTAACCCATCTGGTCCCGGAGCCTTGTGCACATTTATTTTATTTAATTTAGCTTGGACCATCTCTACATTCATCCAATTCAGTATATCAACTGATATATTAACAGCACTGGCACCGGCTACATCAGCTGCTCTTTCTTCTGTTGTATATACAGAGCTAAAGAACCCATTTAGTAACTCTGCCTTCTCTTGATCCCCTGTGATCAACTCCCCATTACCATTATCTAGGGGTCCTACATGTTCAGACCTTGGCTTTTTTGCATTTATATGCTTGAAGAATTTTTTAGGATTTGTTTTACTATCCTTGGCCACCTGCCTTTCATTTTGTATTTTTGCTAATTTTATTACATTTTTACAGATTTTATTAAGCTCTTTATATTTTACAAAGGCTACAGCTGTACCCTCAGATTTGTATTTTTTAAATGCCCTTTTTTTGTCATGTATTGCCCCTTTCACAGAAGGTGTAAGCCATGTGGGGTTTAATTTGAGTCGTTTATACTTATTACCTGTAGGAATAAATTTTGCACTATAATAACTCAAAGTAGATTTGAAAATCTCCCATTTATCATTTGTTCCATTATTTGACATTAGTTCTTCCCAGTCTATATCCTGAATTGCAGCCCTCATCCTGGGGAAATTGGCTTTCTTAAAATTAAATGTTTTTATTGCAGAATATTCTCTGTACTTCAGAAAGGGCTATGACATAACTGTCTGTTGTATATCCTTGCTGTATTTTCTTACATGCCATGGTATGTTTCACGGGTGATACTCTGCAATTGATGTGTTTCACCTTCCCCCCTCTACGTCTCACCTTAGGGTTTGATGTCCTCCCTCTCAGGATACTGTTTCATTGTTGTATGTCTGTTTTTGTTAACTCCGGTCTATACAGGGCAGGTCAAAGCTGCTCTGGAAATCTCTATCTCAGACATGTAGTAAGTCAGTGGGTCTCAGGTAATTGTCTTTTAGCAGATGCATTTCATGTCTTAAAATGGTGCTACAGGTCGTTTCGCTTAACACTAAGGCTATGTTCACACGGGGTATTTTGCTGAGTTTTTTTACGCGGAAACTGCGTCGCAAAACTCGGCAGAAAATGCCCGAAAACGCCTCCCATTGATTTCAATGGGAGGCGTCGGCGTCTTTTTCCCGCGAGCAGTAAAACTGCCTCGCGGGAAAAAGAAGCAACATGCCCTATCTTCGGGCGCTTCCGCCTCTGACCTCCCATTGACTTCAATGGGAGGCAGAGAAAGCGTATTTTGCGCTGTTTTATGCCCGCGGCGCTCAATGGCCGCGGGTGAAAAACGGCACGAAAATCGCCGCGAAAATCGGCGTGCATGGAGAGGAATATCTGCCTCAAACTTCCAAACAGAATTTTGAGTCAGATATTCCTTCTGCAAAATACCCCGTGTGAACATAGCCTAAAGGACTTAATAGTCCGTTTAAACGTTCTATGGTATGGAAAGAGGCAAAACAGTCCCATGCGGATATCATATGTTTGCAGGAAACCCAGTTAAATCCGGTAGATGTAAGTAGGTTGCACCATAAGCAATTTGTGACTATATATGCCTCCCCGGCTTATCACAAAAAAAGGGGAGTCGCAATTGCGATTAGAAACTCTGTGGCTTTTATACTTAGGGAGTCCCATATAGATCCATATGGACGTTTTGTGATATTGATATGTGACATTAATAATATTACCTACACTCTGGTCGCAATTTATGCGCCCAACCAAAAACAGTTACGTTTTTTTCAATCACTGTTTAAACTTCTCAATAAGCATCGGTCGGGCTCGGTGTTACTTATGGGAGACTTTAATAAAACAACGTGGCCCGCACTAGACTCCTCAGCTCCTTCAGGGTCAGATAAACCGTCCGACTTGTACAATATTACTCAAAAAGAAATGCTATTAGATGTGTGGCGGCTCCAGCGTCCCTCAGAGGAAGATGACACCTTTTTCTCTCATCCACATAAGACGGATAGATATGTTTTTTGCGGATGCTTTTTTGTTTCGTACAATAATATCTACAAAAATAGGTCATATCGATTGGTCCGATCATGCGCCCATTTATTTATCCATTGCAGAAAGATATAGTACTCCTCCTGCGAATCAATGGCGACTTAACAATTATTTTCTATCTGCCCCTCAATTTGCTAACAAATCCGCTGATTTATTGCAAGAATTTTTTTTGCTCAATGATACTGCCGACGTGTCCTCGGCTACGCTTTGGTGCACACACAAAGCTTATATGCGAGGTCAATTTATCAGTATTGCAGCTAGAGATAAAAGACAGAAAAATGAATTGAGACTTCAGTTGTCATCCAACATCACTCAATTAAGTGCTTCCAACAAGCTGTCTTAGGCCTCATTCATACGGCAGGGTTTCCCGGCCGGGTGCCGGCCGTTCATAAATCGTCCGGCACCCGGCTGCATTAGGAATAATAGACCCCTAAAAAATAGGACATGCTCTATCTTCGCCCGGGTACCCGGCCGCCCGGCTCCCATAGAAGTCTATGGGGCCGGGTAATACACGGCCATCACCGGGATGTGTCCCGAGTGATGGCCGGGTTTTCTGGAGCCTGCGCTCTATCTCCTCCTCCTCACAGCGCAGAGTGCATGTGAGGAGGAGGAGTTGATGCCATTCTGACGAATGGCATCGCTGTACACTGTGTGGCAGGGCCGGGGTGTACAGCAGGTGGAAGGGAGCGCTGCACTGGCTCCCTTCCCCTGCTTGAAAAGCACCCTGGCCCGGCGACACCTTCGATGGCGCCGCTAGCAGCTGCAGCTGCTACTACTGCAGCGACGCCACTATAGCAGAGCAGGGAGGTATCTCCCCGCTCTGCTATGTGCTAGCCGCACTTTAGCTCCTTGAAGGAGCGGAATCCCCGTGTTTTCGGGGATTCCGCTCCTGGACAGAGCGCTTGATGTCTCTGTCCATATCTGGGCAGTGACATCAGGGGAAACTCCTGAAGCGGAATCCCCGAACACATGGGGATTCCCCTTCAGGAGTTGCCGCTGATGTCACTGTCCGGATCTGCCCGGCCCGGCACGGATGCAAAAGTTTATGCAAACCGGCAGGGCAGAATGGCCGATTTTACCGGCCGGCACTCGGGCTCGGGAACGACCCGGTCGTGTGAATCCCGCCTTACTGTCCACACAGGGCTGCTTTGCTCAAGAATTTACAGAATCAACTCAACCAACTTGACCTTTATAAATATGAGCAGTCCTTGAGAAAGGTGAAGGCACGTTATTATGGATATATGGGTATGTTCACACGGCCTATTTACGGACGTAAATCGGGCGTTTTTGCCCCGAATTACGCCCGAAAATAGCGCCTCAATAGCGCTGACAAACATCTGCCCATTGAAAGCAATGGGCAGACATTTGTCTGTTCACACGAGGCGTATATTTACGCGCCGCTGTCAAAAGACGGCGCGTAAATAGACGCCCGCGTCAAAGAAGTGACCTGTCACTTCTTTGGCCGTAATTAGAGCCGTTATTCATTGACTCCAATGAATAGCAGCGCTAATTACGGCCGTAATTGACGCGGCGTTCAAGCGCCTGCACATGCCGGTGCGGCTGAAATTACGGGGATGTTTTCAGGCTGAAACATCCCCGTAATTTCAGCCGTAACGGACGCCCTCGTGTGAACATACCCTAACAATAAAACCAGCGCCTTATTAGCTTCACATCTCAGAGATCGGCTCAATCTAGGATTCCTTTCCTTTATAATAGTAAGAATGAAAAGGTATTTGATCCTCAAGGCGTAGCAAATGTACTGGCAGATTACTATGCAGATCTAGATCATCTCAAGGATCATTTAGATACCCCACAGCCTTCTGTGTCCATGATTTCTTCCTTTCTACAGGACATGAATTTGCCTTCAGTCACCTCTCATCAGTTGGACATGCTCTCTGCTAGTATATCTGAAACTGAAATCCTCCAGGCTATAAAGTCCTTGAAACCTCATAAGGCTCCTGGCCCCGATGGTCTCACGGTAGACTACTACAAAAAATGTGGTTCTCTTCTCCTACCCCATTTATTGAATCTGTTTATTGATGTACAGCAAGGTGGTCATTTCCCTATGGAAATGTTAAAAGCTACAGTAGTTGTTTTACCTAAACCGGGGAAAACTCCGGACAAACCGGGTAACTTCAGACCTATATCATTGCTGAATACAGACTTAAAATTGTTTGCTAAAATAATTGCGGAACGCCTAGCCGGCATTTTGCCTGATTTGATACATCAGGATCAGGTGGGATTTGTAAAGGGGAGGCTCTCATCTGATAGCACAAGGCGTTTTGTGGACTTGTTGGGCCTGGTGGAGCGAGATCGGACGCCTTCTGTGCTTCTTTCCTTGGACGCGGAGAAGGCCTTCGATCGGGTCGATTGGGGATATTTGCGGTTACTTCTGGAGGCATTTGGAATTCATGGTACGGCGCATCATAGTATAATGGCCCTATATTCTTCTCCCTCTGCATTGGTATTTACCTCTGGATGTACATCCAAATTTTTTAACATAACCAATGGGACTCGACAAGGGTGTCCTTTATCTCCACTCATCTTTACCTTGGTGATGGAGCCGTTGACTACTTCCATTAGGTCATCTGTTGCTATTAGTGGGATAACGGTGGGGGATATATCTCATAAAATTGGCTTATTTGCGGATGATGTGCTCATTGCTATATCTGACCCTGAGACATCTCTATTAGAGGTCACTAAGATATTGGAGGCTTTTAGTGCAGTTTCGTATTATAAGCTTAATGTTACCAAGTCTATGGTTTTGAGTATGAATATTTCTCGTCTTCTTTTGGACTCTCTCCGGAAGAAATTTCCGTTTGTTTGGGTTTAGCACTCTTTCTCATACTTAGGAATACAACTTACCTACCCCACCTCTCTTTTATATAAATATAATTATATACCATTGGTATCTGCGATAGAAGCAGACTTATCCAAGTACATGAAGTATGAGGCATGGAAAAAATGTACTGTTATTCACCCTATAATCCGGTGAGATTTTCTGATCTTCCTCTTCGACTGCTTCCGCTTCTGATACCTGATATTGATATCCAAAATTGGCTGTTGCCCGGCATTGAGTGTATTTCTGACATTATGGAGCGAACTCATCTAATGGCATTAATAATAATAATAATAATAATAATAATAATAATAATAATAATCTTTATTTATATAGCGCCAACATATTACGCAGCACTTTACAATTTAGAGGGGACATGAAACAAACAATATCAGACATTACATAGTGACAAAGTTCATTTACAATTCAAACCTGGAGAGTGAGGACCCTGCTCGCAAGAGCTTACAATCTGAGGACATAAGGGAGACACAAAGTGTAACAGTGTTTGTTGTGTACAATGATCCGGCCATTTTTATACACATGCGGTGGTGACATAAAGCTGCATGAGCCGGTCACCAGCCAGTATCCGTGTATGACGGACGTGAAGAGAAGGAGTGTGAGGGAATCTTATTCTGATGACTAATCTAAAAGGAGGGCCATGGAAAGGAGTCAGATTAGGGAATGTTATAGGCCTGTCTAAATAGATGTGTTTTCAGGGCACGTTTAAAACTGTGGATATTGGGAATTAATCGGATTGTCTGGGGTAGCGCATTCCAGAGGACGGGTGCAGCATGAGAGAAATCTTGGAGACGGGAGTGGGAGGTTCGTATTATGGAGGATTTTAATCTAAGGTCGTTGGCAGAACGTAGAGCCCGAGTAGGGTGGTAGACAGAGATGAGGGAGGAGATGTAAGGAGGTGCAGCACTGTGGAGAGCTTTGTGGGTGAGTGTAATAAGTTAGAATTTTATTCGGAAGGGGATGGGCAACCAGTGCAGTGACTGGCACAGGGTAGAGGCGTTGGTGTAGTGACTGACACAGGGTAGAGGCGTTGGTGTAGTAACTGGCACAGGGCAGAGGCGTTGGTGTAGTGACTGGCACAGGGTAGAGGCGTTGGTGTAGTGACTGGCACAGATTAGAGGCGTTGGTGTAGCAGTTGGTCATAAAGATGAGCCTGGCTGCTGCATTGAGGATAGATTGGAGAGGGGAGAGTTTAGTGAGGGGAAGACCGACTAATAGTGAGTTACAGTAGTCAAGACGAGAGTGAATCAGAGAAACAATGAGAGTTTTGGCGGTTTCCTCCGTAAGAAAAGAGCGGATTCTGGAGATGTTTTTGAGGTGAAAATGACAGGAGCGTGAAAGTGATTGTATGTGAGGAGTAAAGGAAAGATCTGAGTCAAAAATAACCCCGAGACAGCGGGCGTGCTGCTTAGGAGTGATGGTAGTGCCACACACCGAGATGGAGACATCAGGTTTAGGGAGGTTAGTAGATGGTGGGAACACAAGGAGCTCAGTTTTAGAAAGATTCAGTTTCAGATAGAGAGAGGACATGATGTTAGAGACAGCGGACAGACCATCACTGGTGTTCTGTATTAGAGCAGGGGTGATGTCACGGGAAGAGGTATATAATTGGGTGTCATCAGCGTAGAGATGGTACTGGAAGCCAAATCTGCTGATGGTTTGTCCAATAGGAGCTGTGTAGAGAGAAAAGAGCAGCGGACCTAGGACTGATCATTGAGGAACACCGATAGCAAGGGGAAAAGGAGAAGAAGTGGAACCAGCAAATGACACACTGAACGAGCGGTCAGAGAGATAGGAGGAAAACCAAGAGAGAGCCGCGTTCTTGAGGCCAATAGAGTGGAGCATGTTAAGTAGGAGTTTGTGGTCTACAGTGTCAAAGGCTGCAGAGAGATACAAAAGAATAAGGAGAGAGGATTTACCGTCTGATTTAGCCACCAAGAGATCATTTGAGACTTTAGTAAGGGCAGTTTCTGTGAAGTGCGGAAACCAGATTGTAAGGGGTCAAGAATGGAGTTAGCAGAGAGATAGCGGATAAGGAGAGAGTAGACCAAGCGTTCCAGGAGTTTGGAGATGAAGGGCAGATTAGAGACTGGTCGGTAGTTGGCAGCGCTGGATGGGTCAAGAGTTGGTTTTTTCAGTAATGGGTTTATAATGGCATGTTTAAAAGCGGAGGGAAAGATACCAGAGGAAAGAGAGAGGTTAAATATTTTAGTCAGGTGACTAGTGACAGCTGGGGAGAGGGACTTTAGGAGGTGTGAGGGGACAGGATCACTAGGGCAGGTAGTAGGACGAGAAGAAGAGAGGAGCCTCGAGACTTCTTCATCAGTTATTGGGTCAAATGCTGAGAGTGAAGAAGAGGGAGTGCGGGAGGGAAGGGGATCGATGTTACTAGGGGACTGGGAGATAATATCATGCCGGATGTTGTCAATTTTAACTTTAAAATAAGTGGCCAGGTCTTCAGCACTGAGATCTGTGATTGGCGTCTGCACTTTAGGACTAAGGAGGTAGTGAAAAGTATCAAAGAGGCGTTTTGGATTATTAGATAGAGTGGAGATGAGAGAAGTGAAATAGACTTGTTTGGCTCGGTGAAGGGCAGAGTTGTAAGTTTTGAGCATAAATTTGTAATGGAGGAAATCTGCATCCAAATGCGATTTTCTCCACAGTCGTTCGGCACATCTCAAGCACCGCTGAAGAAAGCGGGATTGAGGCGTGTGCCAGGGTTGGCGTCATCTTTGTCGGGTGGTTCGGAGTGTAGGGGGGGCTGCTTCATCCAATGCATTTTTGAGAGTGTTATTGTAAAGTTTGGCAGCCAGATTGGGACAGGAGAGGGAAGAGATAGGGGACAATGAGGACTGTAGACTGTCTATGAGTTTCACAGTGTTAATGGCATGTAGATTTCTGTATGTCTGATACGTAGGGATGACCTGAGGAGGCAGAGAATATTTGATAGTAAAGGAGAGAAGATTGTGGTCAGAAAGCGGGAGAGGAGAGTTAATAAAGTCAGAAACTGAGCAGAGCCGGAAGAAGACCAGGTCAAGCGAATGCCCGTCCTCATGTGTAGGAGAGTGACAAACCTAGGGACGAGGTTAAAGATAGAAACTGGGAGGCAGATGAGGAGATTGGGTTATCAATGGGGATGTTGAAGTCACCAATGATGAGAGTGGGTGTTTCAGAGGATAGAAATTGTGGAAGCCAGGCAGCAAAATGATCCAGTAATTGGCGGGGTGAGCCCGGTGGGCGGTAGACAACTGCCACTCGGAGGGGAAAAGGGTGAAAGAGTCTGAGGGTGTGGACTTCAAAAGAGGGAAATGTGAGTGAGGGGACCGGGGGAATGACCTGGAAAGTGCAGTGTGGGGAAAGAAGTATACCTACTCCTCCACCCTGCCTGTTCTCAGGTCTGGGGTATACCTACTCCTCCACCCTGCCTGTTCTCAGGTCTAGTGTATACCTACTCCTCCACCCTGCCTGTTCTCAGGTCTAGTGTATACCTACTCCTCCACCCTGCCTGTTCTCAGGTCTGGTGTATACCTACTCCTCCACCCTGCCTGTTCTCAGGTCTGGTGTATACCTACTCCTCCACCCTGCCTGTTCTCAGGTCTGGGGTATACCTACTCCTCCACCCTGCCTGTTCTCAGGTCTAGTGTATACCTACTCCTCCACCCTGCCTGTTCTCAGGTCTAGTGTATATCTACTCCTCCACCCTGCCTGCTCTCTGGTCTAGTGTATACCTACTCCTCCACCCTGCCTGTTCTCAGGTCTAGGGGCATGAGAGAACTGGAGACCACCATAAGATAGAGCAGCAGGGGTAGCAGTGTCAGACAGGTGTAGCCATGTTTCTGTAAGAGCCAGAAGGTTGAGAGAGTTAGAAAGGAATAAGTCATGAATAAAGGTGAGTTTGTTGCACACGGACCGAGAGTTCCAGAGAGCACAGTTAAAAGAGACAGGAGAAGACATACAAGGAATGGCAAGAAGATTTGCAGGGTTTCTATGTGTGACAGGTAAGTGGTTGAGCTTGGCAGAAGAAAAGAGAGGACCATGGTTGGGAGAGATGTCCCCTGCAGCGAGTAGCAGGAGAATGGAGAGAGACAGCAGATGGTTATGTGATTTATGAGAGTGATTTTTATGTTGAGCAGTGGGATGGGATGGGTTAAGTTGATTGAGGAAAGTGAATAGTGAATGGGAGCTGTACATGGGCGAGGCAAGGAGAGAGGGACTGATGTAGACTGTTTTTTGGCAAGGCTTAAATGGGCGATAGGATTGTAAACCAAGAGCAGCTATAATGATGAGAGCGGTGGCAAACATGTTTGTTTGTAAACAGATAGTTTGAATTCTAATAATTAGAGCATGTGATAGTTTGTTTGATTTGGTAATGCAGCTTACCTGTCACTGACCCTGTCCAACTGCCATGTATAACTGCCAGGACACTTTGACAGTATGACACTTAGACAGAGATGACTTCTGCCGTCGTGCCCCCCTGCACGAGTGCCTTCCCCATATGCTACTTCTAAATTTATAGGGGAGTAGATGCTCAGATCTAGGCCTAATTAAGCTCGTTCAGCTTAATATGTCTGAAGTACAACATACCCCGTAGGGACTTCTATAAATTCCTTAGAATACGTCACTTGTTGAGTACATTGCCTCCTCTGATTGATTCCCCTAAAACACCTTTTGAATTGTCATTCACTAATCTGGATAAAACATGCAAAGGGATATCAAAAATGTATAAGGTATTGTGTGAGGGTTTGCTTCGGGAGGAATTTCCTTGTCTGGGGCATTGGGAGAGAGATCTAGGAATCCCTATAAGTACGCAGGATTGGGAAGCCACTTTCAATCTAGCTTGCTCTCTCTCAATGTGCGCTACACATTTGGAAGCGTCTAGGAAAATAATGTATAGGTGGTATTACACTCCTAGTCGTTTGTCGCGGATATATCCAACATCATCAGATAGGTGCTGGAGGTGCCCCACTTCTAAGGGTACCATCCTCCATATTTTCTGGGAGTGTACAGTATTGTCCAGCTTTTATCAGCAAGTAGAACATTTCTTACGATCTCTTTTAGGGGTTGACATTCAGCTCGCCCCTGCTCTAGCCCTACTGCATGTGGGATTGGTGGATTTCTCTCCGGGTGTCAGAAACGTACTTTTTCATGTATTGCTGTCTGCAAAAATATTGATTGCAAAATACTGAAAATCTACAAAAGTGCCTAGTATGAGTGAAGTGATTTTATATGTTAACAATAATTGTGTTATGGAACACGCTTTAGCCTCTATTCAAGGGTCCTACGCTCGTACTTCCTTATGGGATCAATGGACTGACTCTACTTACTCCGACATACTCTTATGATTACCTTAGTCGAATATGTGGTCAATTTGTCGTGTCTGGATCCGGAGTTTTGTTTGTTTGTATGTTTCCTTTTTTTTTTTCTGTAAAAAATGTGATCCTTATCCCAATGCTTTGTTTGCAATGTTTCATTGCTGTATGTAATGATTAGATTTATACTGGATCAATAAAAATCTGTTTATTAAAAACACCGGCCTCCTCCATTTCCCCTCTAGCCGTCCTTTCCATCTCCAATATAGGTGTGTTTTCTGCCATTTTAGGTAGAAAAAGAAAATAATCAATTTGCTTACCATTTAGGCAAAGTAGCAGGAGAGTATAGTATGCAGCTTCTCAAACTCTAACTTGGTAGGGAGCTGTCTGTTTTTTTTTTTGTTTTTTTTTAATAGTAACTTTTTATCTAGTCTAGAACATCATGTTCAATCACACAATATTAAAACATACGTAAAAAGCATGATTATATATCAGCATGGCTCTTAATAAATTTGACACAACTTTGGCTGTCAAGGCTCCACAAACTGAAATCGACGCTAGAAACAATCTGCCATGGATTTCCGCTATAATTTCCGCCAATGCCTGATGTAACTTATAGTAAATCTGTCGAGCAAGAGGACCTCACCTCCCGTTGTTGCATATAACCAATGGGTGGAATTTAAAAAGACTGGCATTTTTATACGCCAATATTAAACCGAAGCCTACTGAAATAAGCTTTGAACTATTCGGACCACGGCTTAGAGCATCAGTAGCACTCTGGCCGGGGATTCCAGTACTAGTGGGCCCCCTGACGTTACCGCCTTTTTATGGACAATGACGTCAGGGGTTCCCTCTAGAAGTCGAGTCCCCAGCCACAGCTTTGCCAATGGTCTGGTCTGGGACACTTGCATTAGAAAGCCCCTCACGTCACTGTCGATACATGTACAGTAAAGTCAGGGGATCCTACAGAAGCAGAATCCCCGGCTACAGTGTTGCCGACGCTTTGGCCGGCGATTCCGGCATCTCAAAGCCCCTAACATCACTGTCCATATCTGGACATTGACGTCAAGGGCTCCTTCCAGGAGCGGAATTACTGGCCAGAGCATTGGCAACGCTCTGGCATTAAATTCTCGCATTACAAAGCCCTTAATATTACTATCTATGTAACGTCAAGGTTTCCTCCAGGAGCAGAATCCCTGGCCAGAGCATTGCCAATGCTCTGGTCGGGGATTCCAACATCTCAAAGTCTCTAACGTCGCTGTCCATATTTTGACCCTGGCATCAGAATCTCCCTCCAGGAGCGAAATCCCCAGCAAGAGCAATGCCGAGGTTCTGGCCTAGGATTTCGGCATCTTAAAGCTCCTGAACTCACAGTCCATTTATGGATAGTGTTGTCAGGGTCTCCTCAAGGAGCGGAATTCCCAGCCAGAGCGTTGCCAACGTTCTGCCTGTGGATTCTAAGTTTTGAAGCTCCTAACATCACTGTTCATATATGGACAGTGATGTCAAGGGCCTTCCCAAGACAGGGGCCCCCAGCCAGAGGGCTTTCGATGCTCTGGCTGGAGACTCCATAGTTGAAAGCCCCTGACATCACTGTCCATATATGGAAAGTGACATCACAGGCTCCCTCAAGAACCGGTTTTCCCTGCCACAGCATTGTCGATGCTCTGGCTAGGGATTCCAGCATCTCAAATCCTCTGACGTCACTGTCCATATATACACAGTGACGTTAGGGGCTTCCTCCAGGAGCAGAAACCTTGTCCAGAGTGTTGCCGATGTTCTAGCCTAGGATTCCGGCATCTTAAAACCCCTGTAGTCACTGTCCATATATGGACAGTAACGTCAGGGGCTTTCCTGAGCCTAGTGCTTAAAGTAGCTCTGTGCCCGAGAAATTCAGGTGACATATCCCACTGTATGTGTATACAATGGGATACATCGAGGCCTTCCGTTGGAGGTATACGTACAGTCTTCTCCCGACGTATACCTCAGTCGAAAAGAAAAAACTTAATGTGAACATACTCTAAGAAGCCCACAGCTCTGAACAAATTTGGCGCACCTTGGGTGTTCAGTGCTCCACAAACAGATACCTACGCCAGCTAGCATAGCTTTCAGCTATAATATCCGCTGGTGTAAATTATATTAAATCTGTCATGCAGCATAAAGTCTCAAAAAGCTAACATTGTTACTCAAAACAGGCGTGCGTGAAAATTTCCAATTACAATACTTCACAAAATTACGGATTTGAAAAATATTTACTTTTGAGCTACTTTGCCTAAATTGTTAGCAAATGGAATAAAAAAACACCCAGGAAAAAAAAGCAATTAAAAAACTATGGCCTCCTCCATTTCCCCTCTAGCCATCCTTTCCATCTCCAAAATGGTGTGCTTTCTGCCATTTTAGGTAGAAAAAAAAAATCTATTTGCCTACCATTTAGGCAAAGTAGCAATAGAATATAGTATGCAGCTTCTCAAACTCTACCTTGGAGAGCTGTCTGGTTTGTATTTTAATAGTACGTTTTTAATCTAAATTTACTTTTTACTCTGTTATTTTTTCGTTCAAAATTTCGAGCTCACATTGACTTGGTCCTCCACTATAGGACCTCTCTATCTATTGAACTAAGTATCATTACTAAAACTTATCTGAATCTGATTCTTAAACATCTAGTTACTACTTCTGATCATACAGTGCAGTCAGCCATGGATCCTCCCGGCGGAGCAGAGGCTGTCCCCTATGGCAGCTACCTCCGAATTACTCTCCAAGAGCTGTGCCGGTTCCGGCGTATTGCCTTCCCGTCCCGCGACATCAAGGATCGGCTGATTGAGAAGCTCCAAGCCTGGGACCTGGCGAACCCGGCTGAGATGGGAGAGATGGCCGAGGGTGACGTTGACTACTGCCCCGATAAACCGGCCAGTCGCCAGGGAACCGGCCATAGCGCCATCTCGGACACCCAGGCCCTGCGGATGGGGGATCTGCTGACCGCTCTGGGGCCTCAAAGCTCCGAGGCCGAGCGCCTGATCATCGTTGGGGCCGTGGCCCGTGCAGTGGCACCCCCAGAACCAACAACCCCAATCCCTGCCGGGCCCCAAAGACCCCAACTACGATACAACGACCTCCCCAAGTTGGATCCTTCGTCCACGGATATCGATGCGCACCTAACCATGCTGGAGACACAGCTACAGGTGCATGACATCCCCACCACCGAATGGGCTCGCTACGTGGGGCCCAGCCTGCAAGGGAGGGCCCTTGAAGTCTACCGGAGCCTAGGTCCAGAGGACGGAAGGGACTACGGTTGCCTCCGGGACGCTCTGCTGAAGAGGTATGCGATCACCCCAGAGACTTACAGAGAGCGGTTCCGTAATTTGACGCTCGCCGGCCAGGGTACCCTTGTGGAACTGGCAGCCCAGCTCCGCTTAAGCTGCTCCAGGAGGGCCGAGGGGAAGAAGGCCTTCAGTCGGGAGGCCCTGGAGGACCTCGTCATTTTGGAGCAACTCCTCTCCAGGATGGAGGTCCCCGTTCGTGCCTGGTTCGTGGAGCGCCACCCCAGCACCCCTGAAGATGCCGCCACCCTGGCCGGACGAGTTCTTGGCCCACCGACCCCAGTGGAGAAGCTTTCCGCGCCAGGACCAACGCCGAGAGCTCCGAGCCCCTACCAAAATAGCGGAACCACCCCGGCCAACTTCGATGAGACCCCAGCCGACGGGACTGCCCCCTGGCCCAATCAACGGTGCCCTTTCCCAGACCAACCCCAACCCGGGTCGCCTTTTGCCCGGAGGCAGGCGACCCCGATGAGTGTGACCACCTCCTAGATGCACCAGAGGTGGAGGAGGTGGTCTATCACGTAGAGCTTGCGAGCCTCGTGACGAACAAGGTCCCTGCCAACATGCAGGGCCGCCGACAGCCCGTGGTGCTGGGACGTCGCACCGTCCAAGGACTCCGTGACTCGGGGGCATCCCTCACCCTGGTAAGAGCGGACCTGGTTCCCCAGTCTAAGGTTCTTCCCCAGCGATTAGCCCGGATTGCCCTGGCGGACAGACAGCAGCGGTCCATTCCCTGCGCCAGAGTCTACCTGGACTGGGGCCCCGGCAAAGGGGAGGTCGAAGTCGGGCTCATGCCGGATCTCCCCGCCGATGTCTTATTGGGGAACGACCTTGGGAATGGTCTCACAAGTCAGTTCGCTGGGGCCGTGACCTGCAGCCAAGCCCGGGAGAACCTTTACCGGCCTCCACCACCGACCCGTGTAACCACCGAGGCTCCTCTCCCGGAAGCCCCGCCCCCCGAACCACCGGTGGTAAGTACCCAAGCCCCTGATGCCTCACAACTTACCGACCTGACGAACCCCCCGACAGACCTGGGGAGGTGGATAGGGTCGCTTTTAGGGAGGCCCAGCATACGGATCCTTCCCTGTCCTCTGCCCGTAGCCTGGCCGATCGACCACCCAGTGGAGGGGCCCAGGCAGGGTTCCAGTGGGACAACGGGCTGTTGTACTGGGTCAAAGCCCCGACCAAGCCCGCGTCGCCCTGGACCACCTCCAAACAGCTGCTTGTTCCCCAAGCCTACCGTGCACGACTGTTAGCCCTGGCCCACGATATACCCGCAGCGGGTCACACTGGGACCAGGTCCACCAGGGCCCGGCTCTCGAAGGCTTTCTTTTGGCCAGGGCTGACTGAGGACGTGCGGCGGTACCGAGCTTCATGCTCTGTCTGCCAACGGGTGGCGGGGGCCCCGCGCAAGGTGCCGCTCAAGCAGCTGCCCCTCATCCGAGAGCCCTTCCAGCGGGTGGCCATAGATCTGGTTGGCCCCATTAATCCTCCCAGCCGAGGGGGAAAGCGTTACATCCTAACCCTGGTAGACTTCGCTACCAGATACCCGGACGAAGTGGCTCTGTCCTTCATATATGCCGAGCACGTCGCCCAGGGACTCATGGACATCTTCAGCCAGGTGGGGTTCCCGCGTGAGGTACTCACAGACCAGGGATCTCAATTCCAGGGAGAACTCATGCAGGACTTCTGGAATCGGCACGGGGTGAGTTCTCTAAGAACCACCGCCTAACACCCCCAAACGAACGGACTGTGTGAAAGGTTCAACGGTACCCTCAAGCAGTTGCTACTCCGATACGTCCACTCGGAGGGGAGAGACTGGGACCGCTCCTTGCAGCAGCTTCTCTTTGCCTATCGAGAGGTGCCGCAGGAGTCTACCGGGCACTCCACATTCGAGTTGCTGTTCGCGAGGCGGCTCCGGGGACCCTTGGACTTAGTCCGGGAAGGTTGGGAAGGGAAGTTTGCAAGCCCGGAGATCCCGGTAGTAGACTATGTGAGCCAAATGTGGGAGCGCCTAGCACGGCTGATGGATTTGGCCCATCAGCGATTGGAAGTAGCTCGAAGCCGTCAACGGGACGAGTACAACCGTAGCGCCCGACACCGAGAGCTGGGGGTGGGGGAGAAGGTACTGGTCCTCGCGCCAGTACGAGGCAACAAGTTGCAGGCCAATTGGGCTGGACCGTACACTGTAGTGGGGCGACAGGGGACGACAAACTACCTAGTAGCCCACGACAAAGCAGAAAAGCGGGTATGGAACTACCACATAAACCGGCTCAAGGCCTATGTGGTAAGGGAGGTAGGAGCGGTCGCGATATGCTGCCCGCCCATGGACAACCCTGACGTGGACCGCATCCCTGACCTACTGGCAGAGGCCCGACGCCAGACAGGGCTGGCAGATGTGCAGCTTGAAGTCCAGCTATCGTGCTTGCAGAGTAGGGAGATGGGGGAGGTGTTAGCAGCCCAGGAGGCCCTGTTCACCGCGTCCCCCGGACGTACCTCCCTAGTCGCTCACGAGGTCGACACTGGAGTAGCCCGACCCCTGAGGCAGCCCGCGTTCCGAGTGACTCCCTCAGTGCTGTCCGCGATGAGAAAAGAAGTAGAAGACATGCTGGAGATGGGGGTCATTGTACCATCTCACAGTCCTTGGGCTGCCGGCGTTGTGTTGGTCCCCAAGAAGGACAAAACCACGAGGTTCTGTGTAGACTACCGGCGGCTGAACGAGGTAACCGTTACGGATGCCTATCCGATGCCCCGGATTGATGAGCTGCTCGATAGGCTGGGAGGGGCACGCTTCGTGTCCACTCTGGATCTCAGCAAGGGCTACTGGCAGATTCCTCTGACCAAGGAAGCCCAAGAGCGCTCGGCGTTCATCACCCCGTTCGGCCTGTTTGAATTTACGTGCACGCCGTTCGGAATGAAGAACGCCCCCGCGACCTTCCAGAGGGTGGTCGACCGGATCCTCGTGGGGTGTCAGGAGTTTGCCCAGGCCTACCTGGACGATATCGCTATCTTTAGCGAGACTTGGGAGGAACACTTGGGGCACGTGGCGCAGATCCTGGAGCGCATCCGGTACGCCGGCCTCACCATCCGCCCCGACAAGTGCCAGATGGGGATGGCAGAAGTCGCCTACCTGGGGCACCGAATGGGCAGCGGACAGATCTGCCCCGAGCCGGCCAAGGTGGAGGCCATTCTCCATTGGCCCCGGCCGGCCAATCAGAAGCAGGTTAGGGCCTCTCTGGGAGTCACAGGGTACTACCGAAAATTCATCCGCAGTATAGTACCCTGGCCAAGCCCTTGACCCACTTGCCGTCCAAAAGGTTCAGTCGACTGATGCCCTGGTCCCCTGACTGTGAGGCGGCCTTCGGGAGCCTTAAGACTGCCCTCTCCACCTCCCCTGTCCTGGCTGCCCCTGACTTCCACCGGCGGTTCATAGTCCAAACCGATGCCTCAGACGTCGGGTTGGGAGCGGTACTGAGCCAAGTGGACCAGGCGGGCCACGAACACCCGGTCGCGTACCTCTCCCGGAAGTTGCTGGACCGAGAGAGGGCATACACAACCATTGAGAAGGAGTGCCTGGCTGTTGTGTGGGCTCTAAAGAAGCTCCAGCCCTACGTTTATGGGAGGGAGTTCACAATAGTCACAGACCACAGTCCTCTCAGTTGGTTGAACCGAACCGCCGGGGACAATGGGCGTATACTACGGTGGAGCCTGGTCTTACAATCCTATAACTTTACCATCTCTAATAACAAGGTCCGGGACCACGGGAATGCTGATGGACTCTCTCGGCAGCAGGACACTGATGGGCGGAGACTGACAGCACCGGGCCCACATCTCATCACTGACCCGACAGAGGGTCAGCAGGACTGATTCTGGATCTAAGCTGGGGGAGGTCTGTGGCGGAACGGGTGACGTTTACAGGCATTGTACCCAAATACAGGTTAAGCCTGCCGCAAACCGTCACACTCCCGCCATCCGGGTGCCATAGCTTAGATGGCGCCCGGTGCTAGATGGGGATATGTCCCCTCAAACTGCATTACGTTATGTTTGATAACCAGTTAATTTGTATTGTATTCAGTGCTGCTTCACTGTCCTCCCCCTCTAGGGTTAATCTTACACTGAAGGAGAATGAGTCACAGGCTGAGAGCGGGAACTTATCTAATGTAAATAAGAAAAAGGAGGGGGCCTGTTTCCTGAGGGAGGGGTGAGTGAGGGATATAGTGGTGCTGGATGAGTTCTCAGTTAGTTGCATCCCAGGAGAGGATGAGATAGCAGTGTGAGCTGCAGGCAGGGGATGTCTACCTCAGAGATGGTACCTGACCTAGGGACAGTAATAGAGGACAAGTGCTGGAGTCCCATCTAACTAAGGAGGATCTGGAGACACCCCAAAGGATGAAAGGTACAGTGGAGAGACCCCATAGTGAGGTAGCCTCTCCCATCCAGCCCAGAGGGGAGAAGCAGCGATGCATTGGTTCTGTGTGTGTCTGTCCCTGTTAATAAACGCGCCACTGTGGTTTGTCCCCTGTTAATCTGTGTCGCCTGAATCTATCGCCCACATTCCCTTGGCGTAAACCGACCCCCACTTACCCGGTTTCACCACAGATATTTAAAGCCATATATGCACAGTAAAGTGAGAGGCTTTCTCTACAAGCATAATTCCCGGCCACAGAGCTGCCAACGCTCCGACTTGGAATTCTCACATTACAAAGCCCCTAATGTCACTGTCTATGTACAGACAGTAACATCAAGGGATCCTCCAGGAGCAAAATCCATATATGGACAGTGACGTCAGGGGCTCCCTCCAGGAGTGGAATCCCCAGCCAGTGCAATGCCAGTGTTCTGGCCTAGGATTTTGGCATCTTAAAGCTCCTAACGTCAGTGTCCATTTATGGACAGTGTTGTCAGGGGCTTCCCTAGGAGCAGAATCCCCAGTCAGAGCGTTGCTAACGTCAGGGGCTTTCCGAGCCTAGTGCTTAAAGTAATGCTGTGCCCGGGGAGTTCAGGTGATATATCCCACTCTATGCCTATACAGCCTTCCGTTGGAGGTATACGTAGAGACTTCTCCCGACACATACCTCTGACGAAAAGAAAAAATTGAATGTGAACATACTCCAAGAAGCCCACTGCTCTGAATAAATATGGTGCAACTTGGGTTGTCAGTGCTGCACAAACTGACATCTACACCAGTTAGCATAGATGTCAGCTACAATATCCGCAGGTGTATATTAAATATGTCATGCAGGAGATCTGCTCTTCCGTTGGTCCCGACTTACTAGTTGAAAAGACGCGAAAACAGCATAAAGTCTCAAAAAGCTAACATTTTTACTCAAAACGGGCATGCGCCAAAACTTCCCATTACATTACTTTACAATATCATGTATTATAAAGACATTTACTTTTGAGCTACTTTGACTAAATCGTTAGCAAATGGAAAAAAAAAAACACCAAGGAAAAAAATTTAATTAAAAAACTACGGCCTCCTCCATTTCCCCTCTAGCCGTCCTTTCCATCTCCAAAATGGTGTGTTTTCTGCCATTCTAGGTAGAAAAATTTCTAATTGCTCACCATTTAGGCAAAGTAGCAGGAGGGTATATTATGCAGCTTCTCAAACTCTACCTTGATGAGCTGTGTGGTTTGTATTTTAATAGTAACTTTTTAATCTAAATTTACTTTTTACTCTGCCTGACTTGGTATTTATTTGTTCAGAGTTTCAAGCTCACATTGACTTGGTCCTCCCCTATAGGACCTCTCTATCTGTTGAACTAAGTATCATTACTAAAACTTATCTGAATCTGATTCTTAAACATCTAGCCATTACTTCTGATCATACAGTACTGTCAGGCAAGCATATCAAATTCAATCACACAATATTAAAATAAGTAAGGAGCATGGATACATATCAGCATTACATACACATAGGAAGAACTTTTTATTGTCAAATCTTGCTCTAAAGAGCTTAAAAAAAATACTTTCAATTAATTAAAGCTCATATCCGACTACCTTAATTCATTTACCCTACCTTAACAACTAACAATGTCACTTGTTGTGATAATTGACTTTTAAGTCCTAAAGCTGGTTACATGAATGCAATGGGGGAATTTATTAGGACTGGCATTTCATATACCGGTTTTAAACAGAAACCTTCAGAAGTAAGTTGCCATAAATTTACTAAGAAGCGGACGGCTCTTAATAAATCTGCCGCAACATGGGCTGTCAGGACTCCACAAACTCAAAGCTATGCCAGATACAAGCTTGCATAGATTTCCGCTATGATTTACACTAATTTCTGTTGTGTTTATATTGAATCTGTCGTGCAGCAGAACCCCCTACCGCTGGGACCCACTTCCTGTTTGGAAAGAGGCGAAAGCAGCATAATTTTCCAAAAAAACATAATTTTTTTTTAAAAACAGGCGTGAAACATAATTTGCAACTTTTCTTCTGTCAGATAACTACCACAAGATATTTAATAAGTCCCCCTCAATGTCTTTATTTTGACCCATTACATTGCTTTACAAAATCAAGTATTATAAACACATCTACTTTTGAGTTACTTTGCCAAAATTGTCAGCAAATAGAATAAAAAACACCTAGGAAAAAAATGCAATTTAAAAACACCGGCCTCCTCCATTTCCCCTCTAGCCTTCCTTTCCATCTCCATATAGGTGTGTTTTCTGCCATTTTAGGTAGAAAAAGAAAATAATCAATTTGCTTACCATTTAGGCAAAGTAGCAGGAGAGTATAGTATGCATCTTCTCAAACTCTAACTTGGTAGGGAGCTGTCTGTTTTTTTTTTTTTAATAGTAACTTTTTATCTAGTCTAGAACATCATGTTCAATCACACAATATTAAAACATACATAAGAAGCATGATTATATATCAGCATGGCTCTTAATAAATTTGACACAACTTTGGCTGTCAAGGCTCCACAAACTGAAATCGACGCTAGAAACAATCTGCCATGGATTTCCGCTATAATTTACGCCAATGCCTGATGTAACTTATAGTAAATCTGTCGAGCAAGAGGACCTCACCTCCCGTTGTTGCATATAACCAATGGGTGGAATTAAAAAATACTGGCATTTTTATACGCCAATATTAAACAGAAGGCTACTGAAATAAGCTTTGAACTATTCGGACCCCGGCCTAGAGCATCGGTAGCACTCTGGCTGGGGATTCCAGTACTAGTGGGGCCCTTGACGTTACCGCCTTTTTATGGACAATGACGTCAGGGGTTCCCTCTAGAAGTCGAGTCCCCAGCCACAGCTTTGCCAATGGTCTGGTCTGGGACACTTGCATTAGAAAGCCCCTCACGTCACTGTTGATACATGGACAGTAAAGTCAGGGGATCCTACAGAAGCAGAATCCCCGGCTACAGCGTTGCCGACACTTTGGCCGGCGATTCCGGCATCTCAAAGCCCCTAACATCACTGTCCATATCTGGACATTAACGTCAAGGGCTCCTTCCAGGAGCGGAATCACTGGCCAGAGCATTGGCAACACTCTGGCCTGAAATTCTCGCATTACTAATCCCTTAATATTACTATATATGTAACGTCAAGGTTTCCTCCATGAGCAGAATCCCTGGCCAGAGCATTGCCAATGCTCTAGTCGGGGATTCCAACATCTCAAAGCCTCTAACGTCACTGTCCATATTTTGACCCTGACATCAGAATCTCCCTCCAGGAGCGGAATGTCCAGCTAGAGCAATGCCGAGGTTCTGGCCTAGGATTTCGGCATCTTAAAGCTCCTGAACTCACAGTCCTTTTATGGATAGTGTTGTCAGGGTCTCCTCAAGGAGCGGAATTCCCAGCCAGAGCGTTGCCAACGTTCTGCCTGTGGATTCTGAGTTTTTAAGCTCCTAACATCACTGTTCATATATGGACAGTGATGTCAAGAGCCTTCCCAAGACAGGGGCCCCCAGCCAGAGGGATTTTGATGCTCTGGCTGGGGACTCCATAGTTGAAAGCCCATGACATCACTGTCCATATATGGAAAGTGACATCACAGGCTCCCTCAAGAACCGGTTTTCCCTGCCACAGCATTGTCGATGCTCTGACTAGGGATTCCAGCATCTCAAATCCTCTGACGTCACTGTCCATATATACACAGTGACGATATAGGCTTCCTCCAGGAGCAGAGACCTTGTCCAGAGTGTTGCCGATGTTCTAGCCTAGGATTCCGGCATCTTAAAACCCCTGTAGTCACTGTCCATATATGGAAAGTAACGTCAGGGGCTCCTCCAGAGGCCGAATCCCAGGCCAGAACAATGCTAACGCACTGTGTGTGGATTCTTGATTTTGTTTAAGCCCCTAACATCACTGCCCATATATGGACAGTAACATCAGCGGCTTTACCGAGCCTAGTGCTTAAAGTAGCTCTGTGCCCGAGAAATTCAGGTGACATATCCCACTGTATGCGTATACAATGGGATACGTCGAGGCCTTCCGTTGGAGGTATACTTACAGTCTTCTCCCGACGTATACCTCAGTCGAAAAGAAAAAACTTAATGTGAACATACTCTAAGAAGCCCACAGCTCTGAACAAATTTGGCACACCTTGGGCGTTCAGTGCTCCACAAACAGATACCTACGCCAGCTAGCATAGATTTCAGCTATAATATCCGCTGGTGTCAATTATATTAAATCTGTCATGCAGGAGGTCTCCTCTCCCGCTGGTACCAACATACTATTTAAAAGATGCGAAAACAGCATAAAGTCTCAAAAAGCTAACATTGTTACTCAAAACAGGCGTGCGTGAAAATTTCCAATTACAATACTTCACAAAATTACGGATTCTAAAAATGTTTACTTTTGAGCTACTTTGCCTAAATTGTTAGCAAATGGAATAAAAAAACACCCAGGAAAAAAAAGCAATTAAAAAACTATGGCCTCCTCCATTTCCCCTCTAGCCATCCTTTCCATCTCCAAAATAGTGTGTTTTCTGCCATTTTAGGTAGAAAACAAAATCTATTTGCTTACCATTTAGGCAAAGTAGCATTAGAATATAGTATGCAGCTTTTCAAACTCTACCTTGGAGAGCTGTCTGGTTTGTATTTTAATAGTAAGTTTTTAATCTAAATTTACTTTTTACTCTGTTATTTTTTCGTTCAAAATTTCGAGCTCACATTGACTTGGTCCTCCACTATAGGACCTCTCTATCTGTTGAACTAAGTATCATTACTAAAACTTATCTGAATCTGATTCGTAAACATCTAGTTACTACTTCTGATCATACAGTACAGTCAGCCAAGCATACCAAGTTACCAAGTTCAATCACACAATATTACAATGAGTAAGGATCATGGATACATATCAGCATTAGATACACATGGGTAGAACTTATCATTGTCAAACCTTGTTCTTAAAGCTTAAAAAATGGTTTCAATTTATTAAAGATCATATCCGACTACTACCATAACAATTGACAGACATCAGGGGCTCCTTCCAGGAGAGTAATCACTAACCAGAGTATTGCCGACGCTCTGGCCATGGATTCCTGGGTTTTTAAACTCCTAACATCACTGTCCATATAGTGAAAGTGACATCAAGGGCTTTCCCAAGTCAGGAGTTCCCGGCCAGTGAGTGCTTGCGATGCTCTGGCCGGGGACTCCAGAGTTTAAAGCCAAATATGGATATTTAAAGCCATATATGCACAGTAAAGTGAGAGGCTTTCTCTACAAGCGTAATTCCCGGCCACAGCGCTGACAACGCTCTGACTTGGAATTCTCACATTACAAAGCCCCTAATGTCACTGTCTATGTACAGACAGTAACATCAAGGGATCCTCCAGGAGCAGAATCCATATATGGACAGTGACGTCAGGGGCTCCCTCCAGGAGTGGAATCCCCAGCCAGTGCAATGCCAGTGTTCTGGCCTAGGATTTTGGCATCTTAAAGCTCCTAACGTCAGTGTCCATTTATGGACAGTGTTGTCAGGGGCTTCCCTAGGAGCAGAATCCCCAGTCAGAGCGTTGCTAATGTGAAAGATGATTTATTTGCTTATATTCTCTGTATGAAATTACATTGTGAATTATCAAGCAGGATGCCGAATTACTAAGATATGTATTATGTGAAAGTGATGATAATGTTTAAATGATTTAGTTTCGTGCAGCAGCCATCTTGTCTGGAGTTCCCATCTTGTCTGGAGTTCCCATCTTGTCTGGAGTTCCCTTCTTGTCTGGAGTTCCCATCTTGGTTCTTTTGTAGTGAATAGGAAAGTCATTGTTCCTTTAATACAAGTAATGTTGATTTTGTATGTTTTATCTTTGACCTTGGTTCCCATGTGAAGTTGGATAGGGAGTGAGATGGGAGGATGGCAAGTATGCGTGAGGGAAGGTCTCCCCCCATCTCCACGAGGATATTCTGTCCAAAAGAGAGATAAGAAACCTGTAAACATAATGTGTGAAGAATTATAATGATGTATCTGGGATGTACGTTATGATATGCTTTTTACTGAATAACAAATATTGTTACATTGTCTCTGATTGGTTTACCTCAAGCCTACACCCCTTCTGAATTTCAGTTTAACAGTTTGAGTTTGGTAATAAATCCTTCAGAGGAGCATTTTGAACATATAAGCAGAGTCTGTGTGTTTTCTTTTCCTCTCTCGATATATATCGGTGAAATATCCTAATTAGGATACTGACTAATGGAGTCTGGCCTTGAGAGTCTGTTGGGACTCATATAAATTTCAGTCTAATATATTTTGAGCGATGGATTTCCACGACAGTAATGGTGCCGATAAAACCCAGGAAGATTGCACGTCTGATAAGCTGTCACTGGAGAGGTCTGGCTTTGCATCTGTGAATTACAAAAAACCGCGGTAGGTAAGGAGCTTATTCTTACACCATTCACACATGTATTGCGTAAGCTTTGGAATCCAGCTGTCAGAACGTCACTTCTTTATGGATGAGACTCCTTAGTCAGAACGGGTTGAAAGATGGATCCAAAAAGGTATGTTGAAGCTTTTTGTGTGATGAAGGATTGCAGGTGTGTACGTGATCTTAACCCCTTAAGGACGCAGCCTAGTTTTGGCCTTAAGGCTCAGAGCCCATTTTTCAAATCTGACATATTTCACTTTATGTGGTAATAACGTCGGAATGCTTAAACCTACCCAAGCGATTCTGAGATTGTTTTCCCGTGACACATTGGGCTTCATATTCGTGGTAAAATGTGGTCGATATATTCAGTGTTTATTGGTGAAAAATTGCAAAATTTAGTGAAAATTTGGAAAAAATAGCATTTTTCAGAATTTTAATGCATCTGCTTGTAAAACAGACAGTTATACCACCCAAAATAGTTACTAGTTCACACTTCCTATAAGTCTACTTTAGATTGGCATCGTTTTTTGAACATTCTTTTCTTTTTCTTGGACGTTACAAGGCTTAGAACATAAACAGCAATTTCTCATATATTTAAGAAAATTTCAAAATCCTTTTTTTAAGGTACTTCTTCAGTTCTGAAGAGGCTTTGAGGGGCCTATGTATTAGAAACCCTGATAAAACACCCCATTTTAAAAACTAGACCCCTCAAAGTATTCAAAACAGCATTTAGAAAGTTTTTTGACCCTTCAGGCATTTCACAAGAATTAAAGCAAAGTGGAGGTGAAATTTGCAAATTTCATCTTTCTTGCTGAATTTAAATTTTATTCATTTTTTTTCTGTAACACAGAAGGTTTTACCAGAGAAACACTACTAAATATGTATTGTCCAGATTCTGCAGTTTTTAGAAATGTCCCACATGTGGCTCTACTGCGCTCGTGGACTAAAACACAAGCCCCAGAAGCAAAGAAGCACCTAGTGCATTTTGAGTCCTCTTTTTTATTAGAATATATTTTAGGCAGCATGCCAGGTTTGAAGAGGTGTTGAGGTGCCAAAACAGTAGGAATCCCCAAATAGTGACCCCATTTTGGAAACTACACCCCTCAAGGAATTCATTTATGGTTGTTGTTACCATTTTGACCGCACAGTTTTTTCACAGCACCTATTTGAATTGGGCTGTGAAATTAAAAAAATGTCATTTTTTCCAATAAGATGTCATTTGTGATCAAAATTTATTATTTTGACAGGGAACAAAATACCCCATTTTGTTGCCCAATTTGTCCTTAGTGCGGCAATACCCCATTTGTGATGATAAACTGCTGTTTGGGCCCATGGGAGGGCTCAGAAGGAAAGGAGCGCTATGTGTTTGTTGGAGTACAGATTTTGCTGGTTTGGTTTTTGGGTGCCATGTCGCATTTGCAGAGCACCAGAGGTATCAAAGCAATAGAAAACCACCAGAAGTGACCCCATTTTGGAAACTACACCCCTCAAGGAATTCATTTATGGGTGTTGTGACCATTTTGACCCCATAGTTTTTTGACAGAACTTATTTGAATTGGGCTTGGAATTAAAACAAAATTAATTTTTTCCAATAATATGTAGTTTTGGCTGAAAATTTCTTATTAAGAAATAAAATACCCCATTCTGTTGCGCAATTTGTCCTGAGTGTGGCAATACCCCATTTGTGGTGATAAACTGCCGTTTGGGCCCATGGGAGGGCTCAGAACGAAAGGACCACCATTTGGCCTACTGGGGATTTTCTCGTGCAAAGTCATGTGTGCAGAAGTCCCTGAGGTACCAGTACAGTTGAAACCCGCAAGAAGTGACCCCGTTTTAAAAACTACACCCTTAAGGCATTCACCTAGAGGTGTAGTGAGCATTTTGACCGGAGAGATACACCCCATAAACTGTAATGTGGGTTCTCCCGGGTATGGCAATACCCTACATGTGGCTGTTATCAGCTGCCTGGACACACAGCAGGGCCCAGAGGGGAAAGACGAGGGGGGATAAGCTGTGCGGAGTGCATCACGGTAAGTAGAATTGGGGTAAATTATAAAACAAGGGATGTATGATAAATTTTAAAACACTCTTTCATACAGAGCTCTGGTTTTTCGGGACACGCGTTACATTGATATATTGTGACCTCCCTTATACCCCTCTTATAGCAGACTTTGCACCTCTTTTGACTTTTTCCCTTCTTGCCAGTTTGGGGAACTTCTCCTGGAAAGTGTTGCCCTGGTACGATCTGTGTGGCCCCGCTTCCAGAAGTACTGGGTGCCCCCCCCCCCGTTCCTGGTCCCTAAAGATTAGGTTCTTGATAATCACCTCTTGAAATTCCAGGAAAGTTCCCCTCTGGCCTGTACATCGACGTAGCACGTACACGTTGTACAATGCCATCTGTATGATGTGCCCGGCCAGCTTCTTATACCACACCGCATGGCGCTGTAGGGCTTCGGGACTTGATCTGACAAGTCCACCCCTCCCATGTACCTATTGTAGTCCAGGATGCAGTCTGGTTTAGGGGTCTCTGTACTGGTACCTCGTACAGGTACATGGGTACTGGTGTGACATCTCTCTTGTCCTTGTACTTGACACACAATATGTTGCTGCTAGAATGTGCCCTGCGCTCACCCCTTCTTGTTTGCCCTGCAGAGTGTTAGGGAGGCCTCTCAGATTTCTTCTAGCAGTGCCGCATGCCGCAGGACTGGAAGCGAGGCAGTTGAAGAGTGGGACGCCGGTATAAAAATTATCCAGGTAGAGGTGGTAACCCTGGTCCAGCAGTGGGTGCACCAAATCCCACACAATTTTTGCATTAACGCCCAGTAAGGGGGGGCATTCTGGGGGCTGAGCACTGGTGTCCTTCCCTTCATATATCCTAAACCTGTAGGTATACCCTGATGCACTCTCGCAGCTCATACATCTTCACGCCATACCTTGCCCTCTTACCCGGCAGGTACTCGCGGAATTGAACCCTCCCTTTAAAATCCACCAAGGACTCATCAATAGAAATACACTTCTTGGGGGTGTATGCTTGGGAAAACCGGGCACTGAAACGGTCTAATAGGGGTCTCCGTTTATACAAACGGTCAAAACTGGGGTCATCTCGGGGTGGGCACGGCTCATTATCAGTGTAATGTAAGAAGCGAAGTATTGCCTGATTTTTTATTTTTTTTTAGGTTCCAGTTCAGTTCTGAAGTTGCTTTGAGGGGCCCATATATTAGAAACCCCTATCAAACACCCCATTTTAGAAACTAGACCCCTCAAAGTATTCACAACAGCATTTAGAACGTTTATGAACCCTTTAGGTGTTTCACAGGAATTTAGAGCAAAGTAGAGGTGAAATTAAAAAAAATTTTTTGTCAGAAAATCCTCTTTATACCATTTTTTTTATAACACAAAAGGTTTTATCAGAGAAACGCAACTTAATACTTATTGCCCAGATTCTGCAGTTTAGAGAAATATCCCACATGTGGCCCTAGTGCGGTAATGGACTGAAGCGCCGGCCTCCGAAGCAAAGGAGCACCTAGTGGATTTTGAGGCCTCTTTTTTATTAGGCACCATGTCCGGTTTGAAGAGGTCTTGTGCTGCCAAAACAGTGGAAACCCCCCAAAAGTGACCCCAATTTGGAAACTAGACCCCTTGAGGAATCCATTGTAGTTTTCTTGGGGTGCATGCGACTTTTTGATCAGTTTTTATTCTATTTTTAGGTGGCGTGGTGACTAATAAACAGCAATTCTACTATTGTTTTTTTAATCAATTTTTTTTACAGCGTGCACCGTGCTCTATAAATGACATATTCACTTTATTCTGCGGGGCGATACGATTACGGCGATACCAGATGTTTATAGTTTTTTTTTATGTCTTATGGCGTTTGCACAATAAAATACGTTTTGTAAACAATCATTCACTTTTTGTGTTACCTTATTCTAAGAGCCAGAACGTTTTTATTTTTCCATCAATAAAGCCGTGCGAGGACTTATTTTTTGCGTAACGAACTGTCGTTTCTATCAGTACCATTTTTAGGTACATGCGACTTTTTGATCTCTTTTTATTAATTTTTTTGGGAGGTGAAGTGACCAAACAATTGTTATTGTGGTACGGTTTATTATTATTTTCTTTTACGGCGTTCACCGCGCGGGATAAATAACGAAATAATTTTGTAGTTCAGGCCGTTACGGACGCGGCGATACCAATTATGTATAGTTTATTTGTTTGTTTATATATTTTTATTAATAATAAAGGACTGATAAGGGAAAAGGGGGGATTTTTACTTTTAATACTTTTAAAACTTTTATTTTCTTATTTTTACACATCTTTTTTTAACTTTTTTTTAACTTTATTACTTTGTCCCACTAGGGGACTTGAGGGCAGGAGGCCCTGATCGCTATTCTAATACACTGCACTACATGCGTAGTGCAGTGTATTAGAACTGTCAGCTACTCACTGACAGCAAGCATAGTGGGTCCTGACTTCGTCAGGACCCACTAGGCTTCCGTCGATGGCAGAGCCGGACGCCATAGTTTGGTGTCCGGTTGCCATAGCCACCATCGCCAGCCGCTATCGCGTAGCAGGCTGGCGATGGCAGCTTAACCCCTAAAAAGCCGTGATCACTATTGAACACGGCTTTTAAGGGGTTAATCAGCGGGGACACAGCGATCGGTCCCCGCTGTAGGAGCTGTGACAGCTGCTGTACGAGACAGCAGCGTCACAGCTCCTGTATGTGTCGGGAAGACGGCCGAAATGGCCGTTATCCCCGCGACGTAATAATCCGTCGCTGAGCGCTAACGATACAGTTAGCGCGACGGATTATTACGTCGCTGAGCGCGAAGGGGTTAAACTGTTGATTTGAAAGACATGAGAGAATTTTTGCCAGCAAATACATAGTTAACAATTGTGAGATGTCTTTGGAATGCAGTGACGTAGCGCATGGCAGAGAGAAGTCGTAACTCACATGTGAAGTATTTGAAATGCAAAGATTGTAGTTTGGACTGTGAGGAAAAAACAAAACTTCTGCTTGCTGCTTTGTTGTAGCGTTATTTGTTATTTAGTTGTTTAAAATTGTTGAGGATTAATAGTTGTTCTGTTACCCGTTTGTCTGGGATTATAGTTGGGAGGTACTGACTGGTATTGGCTCAGACCCATAGACAGTTGTGAGTAATATCATGTAGTACCACAGGAGCTTCAATGGTTAAGTCCTGATAATGTAGAATCCAGTGCAAGGAGAAGCAATTGTGTCTATATTGAATTTGCATTCAATACCATTACCCAGTGCAACAGGGAAAACTTTGAATACTGTATTAGAAAATCATTTATATTTTCCTAACTCATTGCCAGACAGTGATATTGTGTGTAAGGGTCCATAAACCAGTTGTATGCATTGCCAGACTGGCATAAGGTTGGAATCAGTACAGACTGATTTCTAGCACATGATAATCCGGCATATACACTTTGATGTAAAATAACATCCAAGTAATTAAGTCTGTAGTAGTATAACATCAGACCGCTGGATTGAATACTGTTGTAATATAACATCCTGTATTCAATGAATGACCCTGACACTTATCCCAGGTGCCACATGTGTCGTAGTAGTAATTACAGTAAAGAACATTGGTATTGGATCAGACCCATAGCCCGTAAATAAATTATCACCAACATAGATAATAGCACCCTAAACTACAACCCACAGAGTGAACGGCTGAGCGGCGAGGATAATATATATATGTTACCAAATATAATTTGCATGTGAAACCATTGCAAAGTGCTAGAGGAAAGAGTTTGGGATATATGTTACATTACGGGCTGTATGAACTGAAAGACACCCCCCGGCAGCAAGTGTTCTGCATAAGTGAAGTGTTACCAACTCCTGCTTGAATCAATGGAGGTTCATGAATGTCGATTGTGTTGAAGAATTTGCTCTTGTAATTGTTGATTGGCAGCATTTTGTCTGTTCTTGATGTTCAATACAGTTAGGGATCAGAGAATCCTACTGCTAGAATGTCTGGAGGAACGACTTTTGATATCGTATTGGTAAGACAGTCCAGGAGATAGACTGGTCTGAGATATTTGTCGGCAAACTTGGCCTGTTTGCCTGGAGGTGGGGGATTTACCGGAAATCACCCTACTGCTCTCCGACCATGGGGTCAGGAGGAAGTTGGACAAAGATGCTTTGGGGCACTGGTCCCGGCCAACATTAGAATGAGCAAAAGGAGCTGGGGCTTTAATTATAAAGTATGTGAAGGCAAAATAACACACTGAAAAAAAAATTGTTGAAGAGGCTGGCAGCCGTAAGAAGGATGTTTGCATGTGATCAGGTGATTACAGGTAGTTACAAGTAAGATGATGTGAGAAAGAACAATTTAAATACAGGTGTAAATTTTCATTGGAAGAGTGAAGAAAACGGAGCAGCCCGGTACATTGCAGTGACTAACGTGGGTCAGAACGGGGTGAGTGTAATGTGTAATGTGATGTGACATCTGTGTGATGTGTGATACATATGTAATGTGATGTGTGATGTGTGCAATGTAACATGTGTGATGTGATGTGACATCTGTGTGATGTGTGTAATGTAACATGTCTGAAGTTTGAAACTAATGGCCACAATAAAAGCAGAACTATATTGTATGTTTCCTATTTTTAACAGCAGTAATGTCTAAAAATGTTAGTGTTTTGTGTATGGGGTTAAAATCAGTTCCACTTTTTTTTCATTTTTTTTATGCAACGTGTTTTATTTTCGCGCAGCGCAGTCGTCTGTAACTACACCAAGCGAGAAAAATAAAACAGCCGGCTGGATCTGTTTGTAGAAAGATAAAAGCTACACTGCAGATTAATGTGTTATGATGTGATAAGATTTAATGTTGGAATGTTCTGATGTTGATTCAAATGAATTAAAATACAGATATTGTGAGACGGGGGTTTTGAAAATGTATGAGCCCCCTCTGTTCCCTATTCTTATGTACAGCTTATTGGTTTGCAGTAATTAATATTACCAGATATATTATTTTCTGTGTTATTGAATAACTAATTACATTTGTCTTGGTTTTTTTTGTTTTCACACATGAGGCGCGTGCTATGGGGCTGCCTAAATGTTATTTTTGAAAATGTGAGATATTTTACAGGTAAATGGTTGCAGGTCATTTTAAAGATAAAATGTATTTTTGTCAGGAGAAAGTAATCTTTTTTGTTCCAGGCTGTTGTGTATTACAAGGGGTTAAACTAGTGCCCCCCCCCCCCCCCCCCGATAGAGTGCCTAATCTCATTATGTTAATATGTAGTTTTGAACCCTGCTACATTACTTTCGCAGAGTCCAAATAGGAGGGAATGGTGAAGGGACTGATCAGGTAGTTTTGTTTTGTGTTTTATTTTGTTTTGAATTAATGAATTTGGTTCTAGGAGATCTACAAAATGTGTATGAGCTTCAAGGAGTAACCCAGATTAAATATATATGACAGTAACCTACATTTTGAGGTTTTTCTGTGTAGATGGTTCCAGATCCTTCCAGAACGGTGAAGCTGTGCTGTAGTCTCCACCCAATATGAGTTATTGTGTAAGAGACCATCCCCCTCCAGCCAATTTACACAGGAGGCAGAGGTGACGTCACTCACAGATGAGTCTTTACAGATTTAGATGGGGAGAAGGCAAAACAAAAAAATTGTTTGAATATTGTTTATTTTATGCCAGATTTCAGTAACATATTTTGTTTGTTTTTGTATTAATCAGGTATTTACAGGACCTGGTGGGTGGGATTTACAAGTGTTCTGGATTATCAGATAAATGTGGAACAATAAAACTCCACCCTTTTGAAATGTTCTATCTATATGTGACATGGGTTTCCAATGTAAATTTGTAATGTAGACATACTTTATCATATACAGCATGTGTAGAACAGGATACGAGGCACAAGGTAAATTACCCAGAAACCACTCTCACCTTCTTGTTCATCTCAAGGAGCGGAGCTGGAGGTGCTCGCTGAGGCTTGTAACCTGGCAGAAGGTAAGACGGCCGACATATACACTGACTCTAGGTCTCTAGGTACGCTTTTGGCATCACCCACAATTATGGGCCCATTGGTAGTAGGAACTTTATTGGATCATTGGGTAAGCCAATTGAGAGAGCAAGAGAAAACAGAACTGACAACAAGGGTATATGCAGCCAGGTGTCAGTAAATTGGCTTGTCCCTGGATACAATAATGCCACCACTAGGTTTGTAGCAGCCGGCATGATGTGCGCACGGCATGACATAGGTAAAACAGCAAAGGTACCTGTGAAAAGTGCAGCCCGGCCAGATTACCCGTCCCAGCGACTGCAGAACATACAACTACCCGAGGTAGAAGTGTATGACAATGTGCTCGTGTGTGTAGACCTGTTCTCAGGGGGGCCTGAAGCTCGGCCTGTATTTTCCCCACTGCAGACGTTGTGTGTAAGTGACAGGGGAACAATGGTATCCCAGGTATTGACCTGATGTTTGTACAATAAGATATCAGCAGTTCTCCAGATGTTATTCCAAAGTTAGTTTGTTTAATAATTGTATTTAAGAAGGGTTGTGGGAATATTAAATACTGAAGTTAAGCTTTATGTAAAGTTCTGGACCAGCCTTAGCATTGGACTATTAGAGTCATGCGTCAGATAATAGGTACAGAAGTGGAATATTCCCATTTGAAAACATTTTTAGTTATTTGTTTTTTGTCGTTGTTATTGTGAAAGGAAAATTCTGTGCAGTGTTTGTGTGTGTGTGTGTGTATATATATATAAAAAGAAGAAAAATGAGTTTGCATGTATAATTTCTAATTATTGCTCAATGTGAACGTTTGATGTAAAGATGTTATTTGTTAATGTTTTTCTTCAAATTAATTATTTGATTAAGATCAATTAATGTTTGTACAATGAAAAAGCTTGTTCTCCACAGGAAGAGTCCAACTTGGAGCGGAAGGCGTGAGAACCAGATTCTAACAGAATGTGGACGGATAAGGGAACGTGAACCGGTAAGACCCAAGGCACTCTTGATGGCTTTTGCATTGATGGTGTATGACCTCACATATGCCCCAAGACTGCAAGGATCGATTTGGTAAGATCTAATTGGTATGTCCCAGGCTTTACAGCTGATGCTGGTAAATTCTGTTAGAGCTGTTTGATTTTCCTACAGAACAGTCCTGGCAGACCGGTGCCAACCTTATCATACCCTTCTCCCACGAAGAGAAAAGACCTTGAGAGGCCTCCCCATGCAATACAAATTAGAGTAAGGAAAATTGGTTTGCGACATTTGTCAGATAAACATGTGGAATCTGTGTATATTTTGGTGAGCTGGAAATGTTCCAGGCAATCAGCTCAGATCAAGGTACAAATCCTGCTGGAAAGCGTGACACCAAGTGCAAATGAAATGTACCCAATAATTACACATCTTCTAGGTGCCCTGTCCATTGGAACAGAGAAGTTTTTCTTATATAAAAGGTGTTTGTTTGATTTAGTTTAAGGGCCTGACATTGTTATTGTATGTACTTAGAACAACTTTTATAGTACGTAGATGTTATCACCAGATTAGTAACAATTGACAAGGGTTGGGGTTCCCCAGCAAGTGCCAGTAAACATGAACTAAAAGATTTTCAATACGATGAACTCCATTACTGAGGTGCGGCAGGCGCAGCCGGAGCCAGTACAACGCGTTTGTCATGAACTGACGGAAGTGTCACAATTCCAAGCAGCCGCCCAGACAAGTAAGAAGACAGATGAGCAGAGGGTTTGTGGGGTCACAATAACACCCCACTAATCCGCCTACGTGGGATCTCACACCAGGCTCACAGCATGAGGTGTTGTGTATAGCCCGGTGACGTAAACTAAAAGAGACGGTGTCTGACAGATGAAAAGGACCAAATCAAGTCCTGATGACATCAGCAAAGTTCCAAGTAAAGACCAAAGACCTGAGTGAATCCGTCAGCAGTATCAAGTGTTCTAATCAGAAGACAGGAGAAGAAGAGGACGATGATGTACATGACTTGTCGATACACTGGTGGGACCCCATACCCTAACCGGACATTGGTGATGGCATCATATTAGTTGTGGCCCTATTGATATATTGTTTGAGTTTCATAATCATAATATATATAATTTCTGTAATTTAATATGAGAAAAAGGGAGGTTTGTGAAGGATGATTTATTTGCTTATATTCTCTGTATGAAATTACATTGTGAATTATCAAGCAGGAGGCCGAATTACTAAGATATGTAATATGTGAAAGTGATGATAATGTTTAAATGATTTAGTTTCGTGCAGCAGCCATCTTGTCTGGAGTTCCCATCTTGGTTCTTTTGTAGTGAATAGGAAAGTCATTGTTCCTTTAACAGGTTCCCGACCGCTGGCCGTAAATATACGGCCAGCGGTCAGGGTCTCTAAAGTCCGCCGTATAGACTATTTACGGCGGCACTTCAGAGACTGTGCACGCGCGATCGCGTGCACACAGCTCTGTGCCCTAGCTCTGTTGCTAACAGCCATGGGCACTGGGCAGAATGTCAGGGGTCAATCTTTTGGCCCCTGAACATGTGATCGCTGTGACAACCAATCACAGCGATCACATGCATTTCTGCATAGAAAACAGTGTGCACGCGATCGCGTGCACACAGCCCTGTGCCCACGCTGTTACCAACAGCTCTGGGCACTGGGCAGAGTATCAGGGACCAATCTGATGGTCCCTGAACATGTGGTCGCTGTGAAAACCTATCACAGCGACCACATTTGTTTTATTTAGACTTTTCTGGCAGTAAATCTCCTGCCTCTTTTCTTCTCCTCAAACATTGTTTCAGTTTGAGGAGAAGAAGAGACTCGGGAGAATTGCTGCCAGAAGATTACAGTTACAGTTACACAAAAATACAGTTACACTCTAAAACATTCTCTGTATAGATAGATTTCTATCTATCTATACAATCTATCTATCCATCTATCTTTTTTTCTATCTATCTACCTTTCTTTCTTTTATTCTATTAGAATAGGCAGGTAGGGAGTATATAATTATATATATATCCACATATATATAATATATATAGCAATAGCGGTTTATTTTTTTGTTAGCGGTAGTGTAGATATATATATAGCAGTTAGTTTGTGTATTTTATATAAAAAAAAAAAATAAAAAATTTGTTTAGTTAGTGTTAGTGTTAGTTACGTTATGGCGAGGAAGTTGTTTAGCGCCGAGGAGGCATACGCCATGCTGTGGTCTGAGTCGGAGACCGCATCAGAGATGGCGTCCGAGATGGAACCTGTTTTGGGCAGTGACGATGACAGCGTCACTTCAGGTTCATCTTCAGGGGACGTTGTCCCTGATGCAGTTGAAACTGCAGAACTTGAAAGCGCAGGGCCAAGTAGCGCTGTAGCACGGGACAGCCTGGTCCCTTCAGTCCAGGCTCTTGTATGGGCACCTGCCCCATCTTTTGGGCCTAGAATCCACGGATTTACTGCCACTCCTGGCATAACCGTGGACAATACAAATTTTGTCCAAATGGATTACTTCCATTTATTTATAACGGACGACATCCTAAATCAGATTGTCCACGAAACAAATTTATATGCCACGCAATATATAAGGCAGAAACCTTCATCCACCCATGCCAGAGATTGGACGCCCACCAATTTGCTGGAATTAAAAAAAAAATTGGGGCTCACCCTAAATATGGGTATTGTCAAAAAGCCCTTCATTAGGTCTTACTGGTCAACAAGACCCGCCCAAGCCACCCCAGTATATTCTGCAGTAATGCCCAGGTCTCGTTATGAGACAATAATGAGGTTCCTCCACTTCAATGACAACGCACAGGCCCCCCCAAGTACCGATGCAAACCGGGATCCCTGAGCAGAATGTAAGTGTGGACGAATCCCTCCTCAACTTCCATGGCAGACTTAGCTTTCGCCAATATCTACCTTCAAAAAGGGCAAGATATGGCGTTAAGCTCTACAAATTGTGTGAAAGCGAGTCAGGATATACCACCGCCTTCAGGATTTATGAAGGGCGGGACCGCACAATAAATGTTCCTGGATGCCCCCCTGATCTTTCCACCAGCAGTAAGATTGTGTGGGAGATAATGCAGCCTCTGCTTCACAAGGGGTACCACCTGTACGGTGATAATTTTTATTCCAGTGTGCCCCTGTTTAGGCATTTGCATGCTGCAAGGACTGGGGCATGTGGTACCATGCGCAAAAACAGAATTGGTTTTCCACAGCAATTAGTGGGGAAGCGCATGGTAAAGGGGGACTCCTGTGCTTATGCATCTGAAGAATTGCTGGCGGTCAAGTTCAGGGATCGCAAAGATGTGTATGTGCTAAGCACGATTCATACCGCAGGAACAGTGGCAGTGAGGGAAAGAGGGGCAACATGGGACAAGCACAAACCAGTGAGCGTGTCCGAATATAACAAGTACATGGGGGGGGGGGGTGGATTTAAGCGACCAGGTTTTACAGCCCTATTTAGTAAAACGCCAAACTAAAACCTGGTACAAAAAGGTGGCCATTTATTTGTTACAGGTGGCAAATCCACAACTCATCTGCGCTCTACAAAAAAAACAGAGGCAGAGACACATACCTGGACTTCCAGGAAAAAAATATTGAAGGCCTCATTTTTGATGTTCAGGACACCCGAGAATGCCCCCAGTCTGAGGATGTCACGCGACTGACTGAAAGACACTTCATCAGTCGGATTCCCCCAACTTCAACCAGAAGCAACCCCCAGAAAAAGTGCCGCGTCTGCAGAAAAGACGGGCACCGCAAAGATTCCCGATATTTCTGTCCCTCATGTCCCTCACAACCAGGCCTGTGCATTGAGCCATGTTTTAAAAAATACCACACTGTTCTGAATCATTAGATTTTAGTTAATTTGTTGAAAATATATTTGCCCTACATTAAGTTTTTATTTTTCCCCTGATTTTACTCCAAGGGTGAGGGAGGGAATGGGTGGGGGGTGGATGTCATGTTTGCATGTTCTCTAAAGTTCATCTGCTGGAGAGTCCATTTGCATTAACCTGCAATTTCTTATTTTAGAAAACCCAAAAAAATAAATTCCCATTGTACCCCTAGATGAATATTTTGGGATTTCTGCTTCAAGAGCAGATATTTTGGACGTGTTATAGAAACTGTTGAGTTTTGTAAAACCAGCTTTGAAAAAAAGCGATTTGTGAAATAATCTTCTTCTATCCTCCGCCCTCCTACATCTCTATGTGATAAATAAGGCCACATATTTGGTATCCCCGTGCACAGGAGAAGTGGCAGAATGTGAAAGGAGATGAATTTTGGCCGTGGTCTATGCCGTGTGTGAAAAATGCTGGTATAAACTGACGCATTTGCTAAAAAATTGCTAATTTTAATTTGATCCATCTTATTCAAGAAACTTTCAGAAGAAAACTGGACTGTCTAAAAATATGATAAACCCCTTGAAGAAAACCTTGTGGGGTCTACTTGTGTGAATGAAGTCATTTATGGGGTGATTCTAATCTTTCAGCAGCATTACGCCCCCCAGAATACAGTATGCGTTAAAGTCAAGTGCAGAATTCCTGGACCAAAAAGCCTCCTTTTATGCCAAGCCCTGGCACATGCCCGCACAGTGAATAAGGCCCACATATTTGGTATCCCCATGCACGGGAGAAGTGGAAGAACGTGAAAGGAGATGAATTTTGTCCGTGGTCCATACCGTGTGTGAAAAATGCTAGCATAAACTGCCACAATTGCTAAATTCTTGCATTTTTTTCCAATTTTGCCCACTTTAGAGAAAAAAATAAAAATGATATATACTGACAAATGCCACTAAAACAAAGCCCTATCTGTCCTTTAAAAAGAGTGTAAAATTCAAAGATGAACTTTATTCACCTGCTGAGTTATAGTCATCTAAAGAAGCGCATAGCAAAATTGTGAAATTTGCTCTCGTCATTTAGCTGTAAAACAGCCCAGTCCTTAACCGGTTAATGTAAGGATGTGTACACTTAATTGTGCAGCAACACTTGTTGTCTCCATTCTATGTCAGTGTGGGAAGTAGATGTCCGGCCTTATGATTTTGTGATATGTGATAGACCCAGAATCCCAATCACCAAACCAAAGAATGCAAAATAAAGACACAAAACATTATAATTGGGTGTTAAATGGTCAAAACTTTTATTATATTATATGACCAAACCCAAAATGGCAAACCTCCGACTCACGAAGAGTCACCCTCCAGCACGCAGGAAAGGAAAAACCCCCTGTGGGGGAAACCTGTAGGGAAACCATGGCTGGAGGATTGCCCTTCCTCTGGGCTTAGAAGGTGCCAAAATATCATTTGTAACAGAATTTGTACATTTTCTCAGATTTTCAAGGAAAGACATTACAATGAACGAACGACATAAAACACATAAATCGGCTGATCTGGTTGGCTAGGCGGATGTCTCTCTTCCTGGGCACCCATTAAAATGAATGGGTGATCCACGGATGAGACGGGTCCTCCAGATGCCTCCTTGTAGCACCTGTCTCCGCTCCGGCTAATAGAGGGGAATCTCCTGCTGGAAACCCCCCTCTATTACAGACAACCCGTATGAAGAGGATGGCATCACTGTGATGAAGAAGTGGTCTTGGGTGAAGGGTTTCCCTGCTAGAACCTACAAATTACATCAGGTCGGCATTGGTGGGGAAGTCAAGCTCAAGGTCCTCAGTCCCATCCAATATGGCGCTGAATGTGGCAGTAAAACCTTCTAATATGGAATCTTCTTTATGTCATAAACATTTGTATTTATGACATCAGCACCTTCATCATCATTACTGCAGGAGTTTATTACCACTGCACAACTCATACATTGTGACGTCACCCACAGTGGTCTGAAGTGTTAACCCTTTACTGACTGGCAATGTACTTACCACAGAGGCCATAAAGCTGAATAGAACATATCAGCGGCCATAAAGGAAAAGGGATAATGCAGGGGGCATCTCCGCACAAGAACTATCCATGACAAAGGGTTGTCCAGGATGAGAGAACTTGTCTGCTTTCTCCAAAAACCAGCACCACACCTGTCCATAGGTTGTGTGTGGTATTACATCTCATTACCATTCACTTCAATGGAGCAAACCTGCAATACCAGATACAACCTGTGGATAGGTGTGGTGCTGTTTTTGGAAGAAAGCAGCCATATTTGTCTAATCCTGCACAGCCCCTGTTAGAAATAGTTCAAAAAAAGGGGGGAGAAAAGAAATAAAAAAAAGGTAAAAAGAGTAACTCTGAGGTAAAAGAAATCAAACTGGACTGAAAGGAGTCTGCTGGAGGTGCCAGATGGAAAGACAGATTTCTGCCATGGGGACCAGATTAGTTGAAATGTATCTTGAAGGGGGGCTTCAGAGAGTGGGTTTTAACCCCTTCCCGCCCTATGAAGTGCTGTTGCATTGAAAAACTATGCCGTTCATCTTCGAATGCAGCGTCACAAAAACAAATTATTTTGTAAAAAATAAAACGATATAAATTTGGTATCGCCATAATCGTAACGACCCGCAGAATCAAGATATCATGCAATTCATGCCGCCCGATGAACACTGTAAAATCAAAACAGAAATGGCGGAATTACAGGTTTTTTTTCAAATCAGCCCACAAAATGTAGTTTTTTTTACATTTTTAATACATTATATGGTACATTAGGCCGCAGGGTAAATTCCACATAAACAGCGCCATTCATCGGTTAACTGTTTAAATGATACCAGTTCAAGTGACCTTTATCGAAAAACACCATAAGACATTTTTTTCCCAATTAACCTTCTAATTGGGCCTAGCTTGTGTGATACTGTCTGCTAAGCCGTTGTATCTAAGCATATTATATGTGATACTGTCTGCTAAGCCGTTGTATCTAAGCATGTTATATGTGATACTGTCTGCTAAGCCGTTGTATCTAAGCATATTATATGTGATACTGTCTGCTAAGCCGTTGTATCTAAGCATATTATATGTGATACTGTCTGCTGAGCCGCTGTCTCCTATCAAGTAGCAGAGCTCTCAGGTGTCATAGTCTTAGGGTTCACACGCAAAGTCAAAAATGGCTGAAAATTACAGAGCTGTTTTCAGAGAACACAGCCTTTGATTTACAGACGTTTTTGAAGCTGGAAACGTTTTTTGAGGTGTTTTTTTCTAGATGTTTTTGGAGCTGTTTTTCCATTGACACAATGAAAAACATCTCCAAAAACGGCTCAAGAAGTGACATGCTCCTTCTTTTTACGTGCCTTTTTAAAATACAATAGGCAGATGTTTGTAGGCATTGGGCTACTGATTTTTCAGGCGTATTTTAAGGCGTTTACGCCCCGAAATACACCTGAAAACACAGCGTGTGAATATACCCTTATAGATACGCTGTCTCAGATATATATATCTTTTTTTTTTTTTTTTAGGGGGGTGAGCAAAACACATGTCTTGTGGAACAAGACAGTCTGATTAGTGGGGGAGACACGGAGTCTGGATTAGGCCTTTTGTTACACACTCAATGTAAAATTGTACACTAGCTCGGAGCTGGCGTTGATTTCTGCTTTACATTACGCCTGTTACTGGCATAAATGATAAAATTGTCGGCCCTTTCCGCAAAGCGCCACACACTTTTCAAAAAGTGCCAAGCGCAGCATAAACTGCCCAAAAACTTTCCCGCACTTTTGGGACTTTTCTATGCCAGATTAGTGGCTTAGCAAGGTTAATAAATTCTCCTCTAAGGCTACAGACAGTAATACAATATCTTACTGCAAGGATCTGTACACTCAGTGTCTGACTGAGGTACCTTGGACCCACCAAAGGAAATAATTCTTGGGGGTCTACACTTCAACTATATAGAAATAATTTGAACACTCTCAATTGTGTACTAAAAATGTGTGTAGTAAAACAAAGACCAATATTCCCACCATATGGTGACAGATATCAGTCCTACACATTCATTCTGCAGAACATATAAGTGAAATTCAGTGACTCACTGGTGACATCTTCTTAGATTGGAGACATTCACGTTCTCTTTTCTTCTTCATCCGGCCCAGAACGCCATGATGACTTCTTCCAGTCTTCTTCATCTCCAATGCCCAAGCGTGAACCACAAGATACGTCATGAAAGTGTTGATGTAACCTAGATACCACGTGTAATGACGGGGTAGGGAGACAGACAGGTGAGCCCTAATCTACCCGAAACTCAGTCCCTGCCTACTTGCACCGCCCGTCCTAGGCGACGGCGTACAAGTGGGCGATGGTCCCTATGCTCAATACGTGCACGACAGACAAACAGACAAGGGTACAGAGAAGCTAAGGGAAATGGGGCAGTTGCTCACAGCACCACGGTGAGCAATACGTGTAGTGGACGAGCCAAGTCAAACCAGGAGTGTACGAGGTACCAAACGCAGAGCAGGAGAGTAGTCAGTAAAGCCAGGGTCAAAATGAAGGAAGGTCAATAATAATAGCAGGAGCAGCAGAGCCAGGAAAGAGGAAAAAATCACAGGCAAAGACAAGCAGGAAATGATGGTATAAATAGAACGAGGGCGGGAGCTAGAACCGTCTGGCCAGGCTGTGATAGATTCTCCCACTCCTGAGCCTACCTGCCTGAGTGGTAGCAGATCGACTCACTCTATCAGACCAAGGAGCAGGTGCAGACTGATTAACCACGGGCGTCGACACAGAAGCTGTGTCTGGCAGATTCTTTACAGTACCCCCCCCTTTTATGAGGGGCCACTGGACCCTTTCTAGGTGGACCTGGCTTATTGGGGAACCGAAGATGGAACCTCCTGAGAAATACTCCAGTGTGAACATCCCGGGCGGGTACCCAAGTCCTCTCCTCAGGCCCGTATCCTCTCCAATAGACCAGGTACTGGAGGGAGCCTTGGACCATACTGCTGTCCACAATCTTGGCCACCTCGAATTCTAGCCCTTCAGGGGTGAGAACAGGAACTGGAGGTTTCCTCGAGGTAGCCAAGGACGGGGAGCAGCGTTTCAGGAGGGAGGCATGAAACATGTTGTGTATTCGAAAAGACGTGGGGTAACTCCAGTCGGAAGGAGACAGGGATAAGGACCTCAATGACCTTGTACGGCCCTATATACCGGGGAGCACATTTATTAGACGGAACATTAGGGCGCACATTTTTGGAAGACAGCCACAATAGATCCCCGACCACAAACAAGGGGTTAGCAGAACGTCTTCTATCTGCCTGTGTCTTTTGAATGCTCTGGGACGCCTCTAGGTTCTTCTGAACCTGGGCCAAGACTGTGCACAGTTCCCGATGAATGACATCTAACTAGGGATTATTGGAACCACCAGGTGAAACAGAGGAGAAACCGTGAATTAAACCCAAAATAACAGAAAAAGGGGGAGACCCCTGACGAGTTACTGACCCGGTTATTAAGTGAAAATTCGGTGAGGTAAATTAACCCCTTAACGACCAAGGACGAAAATGAACGTCATGGTCGGCTGCTAGTTCCTGCACCATGACGTTCATTTTCGTTCGCATTTCAAACTGTCACTCTGTGTAAACACAGAGTGACAGACGCGCGCTGACAGTTGTCCCCGACAGCTGAGACATCAGTCTTGCCGGACAGCGGACCATCGCCGCTGATTTCGGCAGTTAACCCCTTAAGTGCGGCGACGGATTGCCGTCGCCGCATTTAAGTGGTTTGAAGCACATCAGCAGCCCCCACGAAGTGATCGTGGGGGCTACCGATGCTTGTCACGGCAATCGGAGGTCAGATAATGACCTCCGGGTTGCCATGCACGGAAGCCTCGGAGGAACAGCCTCCGGCCGTTCCTCCTCTGCTTCCTGTCAGTGTGACAGTCACGTCACAATGACAGTTAGAGTACATCACACTACGTGTGTAGTGTAATGTACTCTAGCAGCGATCAAAGCTGCAAGTCTAAGTGTCCCCTAGTGGGACAAGTGAAAAAAGTAAAAAAAAGTAATAAAAATGTTTTAAAAAAAGTGTCAAAATAAAAGTTATAAGTTCTATAAACACTAAATGCTTTTTTTCCTATAATAAGACTTTTATTATAGAAAAAAAATGAACACGTTAAAAAAGTACACATATCTGGTATCACCGCGTTCGTAACGAACCCAACTATAAAACTATAATGTTATTTTTCCCGCACGATGAACACCCCAAAAAAAATCAATAAAAAACTACGACAGAATCACAATTTTTTGGGTCACCACCGCTCCCTAAATAAAGAATAAAAAGTGATCAAAAAGTCGCATGTACCCGAAAATATTACCAATAAAAACTTCTATCCGTCCCGCAAAAAACAAGCCCTTACACAGCTTTTTTGACTAAAAAATTTAAAAATTATGGCTCTCAGAATATGGTTACACAGAAATTTTTTTTTTATAAATAAGTCATTTTATTGCGCAAACGCTAAAAAAAAGGACCAAACCTATATACATCTGGTATCGCCGTAATCGTACCAACCCGCAGAATAAAGTAAAAATGTCATTTATAGCGTACGGTGAGCGCCGCAAAAAAAACCCCTAAAAAACGGTGTCAGAATTCCTGTTTTTTGCTCAGGATTGCAAAAAAATTGAATAAAAAGTGATCAAAAAAAATCGCATGTACCCCAAAATGGTACCAATGAAAACTACAGATTGTCCCGCAACAAATAAGCCCTCACACCACTCTATTGATGGAAAAATAAAAAAGTTATGGCTCTTGGAAAGCGGGGAGTGAAAATCTAAAATATGAAAGCAAAAAATGGATCAGTCCTGAAAGGGTTAATTCATTTCTAATGAAAAAACTTTTGACCACATGTTGGGTATTTCCGTACTCGGGAGAAATTGCTTTATAAAAAAATGGTTGTTTTTTTCCTCCTTTATCCCTTGTGAAAATGAGAAAATGCAACATTTTAGTGGAAAACATGTTATTAATTTTCGCGCCCTAATTCCAATAAACTCTGCAAAAGACCCGTGGGGTGTAAATGCTCACTATACCCCTAGAAAAATTCCTTGAAGGTTTTTCCAAAATGGGGTCACTTTTGGGGGGTTTCCACTGTTTTGGTCCCTCCAGTGCATTGCAAATGCGACATGGCACCGAAAACCATTCCAGCAAAATCATAAATCCAAATGGCGCTCCTTCCCTTCTGAGCCCTGCTGTGGGTCCAAACAGCAGTTTATTACCACATATGGGGTATTGTCGTAATCGGGAGACATTGCTTTACAAATGTTGGGGTGCATTTTCTTCGTTATTCCTTGTAAATAATAAAAATTTCTATGTTGTTTCAGAAAAAAAGTACATTTTAATTCTTACAGACTAATTTCAATATATTTAGCGAAAAACCTGTGTGGTCAAAATGCTAACTATACCCCTAGATAAATACCTTAAGGGGTCTAGTTTTCGAAATGGGGTAGTTTATGGGGAGTTTCTATCGTTCTGGCAGCTCAAAACCTCTCCAAATGCACATTGGGGCCTAAAACATTTTCAAGCAAAATATGAGTCCTGAAAGCCTCCGGGTGTTCCCTTCCTTTGGGGCCCTGCCGTGTGTCCAAACAATGCATTAGGGCCACAATGTGGGTATTTTTGAAAACAGGAGAAAGAGGGTGATAGATTTTGGGGTGTGTTTCTTCATTTTCATGGTTGCTTCACAAAGAAATCGGTCTTCAAACAAATACTTTTATGAAAAAAGTGAAATTATTTTATTCTTCACCTGCTATGTATTAAATTTAGCAAAAAACTGTGGGGTCAAAATACTTACTATACCCTTAGGTAAATACCTTAAGGGGTCTAGTTTTCTAAATGGGGTCATTTGTGGGGGTTTCCACCATTCTGACACCTATGAGCCTCTGAAAACCTGGCTTGGTGCAGGAAAACAAAATGTACTTCAAAATTTATAAAATTATTATTCAATTTGTAAGTCCTCTAAATTGCTGAAAATTTATTTTATTTTTTCAAAAGTGCTGCCAAAATGGAGTAAAGAGATAGAAATATATATTTAATTTAAAAAATTGTGCAGTATGTGTGTACATATGTGACATATTGCAGTTAAAAATAGGGGAAAATGGTAATTTTTACAAAATTTCTTCCATTTTTCTATTTTTTAATTAATTTCCGCAAATCGTATCAGTCTACTTTTACCACTAAAATAAAGTACAACATGTGACGAAAAAACAATGTCAGAATTACTTGGATATTCAAAACTTTCACAGAGTTATTCTCTGATAAAGTCAGACATACCAGATTTGACAAATCTGGCTTGGTCATTAAGGTACAAACATGCCCGGTCATTAAGGGGTTAAGGAGACCCAATCATATTTACAGTCAGAGAAAAAACACCTTAAATATAGTTCTAGAGATTGATTAGACCTCTCGGTTTGGCCATTAGTTTCAGGATGGAAGGCCGAGGAGAAGGACAGATCAATCTCCAACTTTTTACAGAAAGCTCTCCAAAACAATGAAACAAATTGTACAAAGTGGCACATCTTACTGAAGCGGTCTACTACAACCCACACCACCGACTTGCCTTGAGATGGCGGCAGATCGGTGCTAAAATCCATGGAGATATGGGTCCAAGTTCTCTGGGGAATGGGCAAATAACATAGTAAGCCCGCTGGTCGGAACCTGGGAGTCTTGGACCTAGCACAAATTTCACAAGCCTTAACGTCTTTAGGCAACCCAGGCTACCAATAGTTTCTGGCAATGAGGTGATTGGTACCCAGGATTCCTGGATGCCCAGATAGTGCAGAGTCATGATTTTCCCTGAGTACCCTTAGCCAGAATTGCAGGGGAACAAACAGCTTGTTCTCAGGAAGGTTCCTGGGAGCTGAACCTTGATCAGTCGAAATTTTGGAGACTAAGTCAGAATCAACAGAGGAAATGATTATACCTGGGGGCAAAACACAAGCATGATCTTCATCCGAAGGAGGGCTGGCCATGAAACTACGCGACAGTGCATCATCTTTAATATTTTTAGACCCAGCCCTATAGGTGACCAAAAAGTTGAATCTAGTAAAAAGCAACGCCCATCGAGCTTGTCTCGGGTTTAGCCTCAAGGCAGATTCTAGGAAAACCAGATTCTTGTGGTTGGTAAGGACCGTTACCTGGTGCCTAGCCCCCTCCAGGAAGTGGCGCCACTCTTCAAATGCCCATTTAATGGCTAAGAGTTTGCGGTTTCCAATGTCATAGTTACTTTCAGTGGGCGAGAACTTCCTGGAGAAGTAGGCACAGGGACGGAGATGGGTGAGGGACCTGGTACCCTGGGACAGGACAGCACCCACTCCCACCTCGGAGGCGTCAACCTCCACAATGAATGGCTCCATTCGGTTAGGCTGAATCAGCACTGGGGCCGAGATAAAGCACTTCTTAAGGACCTCAAAAGCCTGGACCGCCTCCGGAGGCCAGTGGAGGAGATCAGCACCTTTGCGAGTAAGATCCGTAAGAGGTTTAGCGATAACCGAGAAGTTAGCAATAAATCTCCTGTAATAATTATCAAACCCCAGGAAGCACTGTAACACCTTCAGGGAGGCAGGTTGGACCCATTCAGCCACAGCCTGAACCTTGGCAGGGTCCATGCGGATTTCATGAGGAGTGAGGATTTGACCCAAAAATGGTATCTCCTGCACCCCAAACACACACTTTTCGGTTTTAGCAAACAGTTTGTTTTCCAAGGGCCTAGAGCACCATCCTGACATGCTCAATGTGGGAGGACCAGTCCTTGGAAAACACAAGAATGTCATCAAGGTACACTACAAGAAATACCCCCAGGTAGTCTCTTAAAATCTCATTTATGAAATTCTGGAAGACCGCGGGAGCATTACACAACCCAAAGGGCATGACGAGGTATTCAAAATGAACTTCGGGCGTGTTAAACGCAGTCTTCCACTCATTCTCCTCTCTGATGCGGATAAGGTTATAAGCCCCCCGAAGATCAAACTTAGAGAATCATTGGGCCCCCTGAACCTGATTGAAGAGATCAGGAATCAAAGGAAGGGGATACTGGTTCCTTACAGTGACCTTATTAATGTTTCGGTAATCGATGCATGGCTTAAGAGCACCATCCTTCTTCCCTACGAAGAAGAAGCCAGCACCTACCGGAGAAGTTGAGGGGCGAATGTAACCCTTGGCCAGGCTGTCCTGGATATATTCCCTCATGGCTTCACGTTCGGGACAAGAGAGATTAAATATCCTACCCTTAGGGAGCTTAGCTCCTGGTACCAAATCGATTGCGCAATCATATTCTCTATGAGGAGGTAACACTTCAGAGGCCTTTTTAGAAAAAACATCAGTGAAGTCCTGAATAAACTCAGGTAGAGTGTTCACCTCCTCAAGGAGAGAAATAAAATTAACAGAAAAACATGACATCATGCATTCATTACCCCATTTGGTAAGATCCCCAATTTTCCAGATAAAACGTGGGATTATGCATCTGCAACCAGGGAAGGTCAATAACCAAATCGGACGATAATCCCTGCATCACCAGTATAGAGCACTGCTCCAAATGCATGGAGCCAACAATGAGTTCAAAAACAGGGGTATGCTGCGTAAAATAACCATTAGCAAGTGGAGTGGAGTCGATACCCACTACAAGGACAGGTTTAGGCAAATCAATCAATGGCATTGTAATGATGGTGGTAGGGAAAATCTACCCGCCACTCTGTCCCTGCCTACTTGCAACGACCCACTCTAGGCGACGGGGTACAACTGGGCGGCGGTCCCTATGCTCAGTAAGTGCACGAGACAAACAGACAAGGGTACATAAAGCTAAGGGAAATGGGGCAGTTGCCCACGGCAAGACCGTGAGCAACAAGAGTGGTGAACGAGCCGAGTCAAACCAGGAGGTAACGAGGTACCAAACGCAGAGCAGGAGAGTAGTCAGTAAGCCAGGGTCAGTATGGAGCAGGATCAAATAGTTAGAAGCTGTAGCTGGGCCAGGAAACCACACGAGAAGAATCACAAGCAAAGGAGGAACAGGAAAGGCAGGTATAAATAGAAAGAGGGCGGGAGCTAGCTCTGTCTGGCCAGGCTGCAATAGGCTCTCCCGCTCCTAAGCCTGCCATCCTGAGAGGTGGAAGATGGAGTCAGTCTCAGAGACATAGACTCAGGTGCAGACTGATTACCTATGGGCGTATACACAGAAATTGTGCCTGGCAGATCCTTTAAGGGCATAGCTAGAGACATAGCCAATTCCACAGACATAATATTAGCAGAAGACCCTGAATCCACGAAGGCACTGCCGGTAGCAGACCTACCCTCAAAAGAGACCTGAAAGGGAAGCAAGATCTTATTAGGTTTCATATTTACGGGAAATACGTGTGCACCCAAGTGACCTCCCCGATGGTCATTTGGGCGCGGAAGTTCTTCCGGCTGCTTATTCTTACGCCTAGGACAGTTGTTCACTTGATGCTTGTCATCCCCACAGTAGAAGCAGAGACCATTCTTCCTGCAGAGCTCTCTACGTTGTTGGGGAGACACGGAGGCCCCGAGTTGCATTGGTTCATCCGAGTTTTCCGTGGAAGAACGAAGCACCGGAACCTCGGGAGCCATCATGGGGGAGCCAGAGGAGAAAGCACAAAAACGTTCAAGTCGTCGTTCCCTGAGACGTCGGTCAAGATGTACCGCTAAAGCCATAACCTTATCTAGAGAGTCTGAAGAGGGATAGCTAACTAACAAGTCTTACAGGGCGTTCGACAGACCCAATCTAAACTGGCACCTCAAGGCAGGGTCATTCCACCGAGAAGCTACACACCACTTCCTAAAGTCAGAACAGTACTCCTCAACGGGTCTCTTACACTGACGTAAGGTCACCAGCTGACTCTCGGCAAAGGCAGTCTTGTCAGTCTCGTCATAAATGAGCCCGAGAGCAGAAAAAATAGATCAACAGAGGAAAGTTCAGGGGCGTCAGGAGCCAAGGAGAAGGCCCATTCTTGGGGCCCGTCCTGGAGCCGGGACATAATTATACCCACTCGCTGGCTCTCAGAACCTGAGGAGTGGGGCCTTAGACGGAAATAGTGCCTACAACTCTCCCGAAAGGAGAAAAAAGTCTTCCGGTCCCCTGAGAACCGGTCAGGCAACTTGAGGTGGGGTTCAAGAGGTGAGGTGGGGGGCACTACCAGGGTAGCATCACGCTGGTTGCCCCTCTGAGCCAGGGCTTGGACCTGTAGGGAGAGGCCCTGCCTTTGCTGAGCCAGGGTCTCAAGGGGGTCCATAGTTGTGTCAGGGACCAGGGTAGAAAAGGCATATGGGCCTGTGATTATGTAATGACTGAGAGCAGGAGCGTAGTCAGTAAAGCCAGGGTCAAAATGTAGCAAGGTCAATAATAATAGCAGGAGCAGCAGAGCCAGGAAACAGGAAATAATCACAGGCAAAGACAAGCAGGAAATGAAGGTATAAATAGATCGAGGGTGGGAGCTAGAACCATCTGGCCAGGCTGTGATTGGTTCTCCCACTCCTGAGCCTACCACCCCTAGTGGTAGCAGATCGAGTCACTCTATCAGACCTAGGAGCAGGTGCAGACTGATTAACGACGGAGGTAGACACAGAAGCTGTGTCTGGCAAATCCTTTACACCACGTTCCCGTGACCCAATGTGCCACGTCACAGCGTATTCAAATCATGGAAGCGTCCGGTCTACATGACTACCGACCGTCATGGTGTGCAAACCTTAGATTAAAATTTCGACATATAACTAACTAACTCTAAACCTCATAAGGTAATTTTCTTTAACTATTATACCAGGATGTAGGCGTAGGAGTAGGCTAAGAGAATGGAAAGTGGCCGAGGCGGGAGTTGGGCCAGAGTGAATATGACGCTTGACTGGGGTCTGGGGAGGGAAAGGGGAGAGAGACAGGTGGGAAGGTGGGAGCAGAGGGGCAACATAAAAAAAAATATTAAACTGTTTCTTTTAAATGCTGCTGGGGAACCCGCTCAATCCACTATATAAGGCTGCGCTACAGTGCTTGGGAATAAGTGACTGGGGCAGAAGAGGATGGAGGCGCAGCCTTATATAGTGGATCGTGCGGGTTCCCCAGCAGCATTTAAAAGAAACAGGATCCTGACCTGTCCACAGAGTTTAAGGTAGCACAGAGTATTTCAGGAGATGAGCGTGCAGATATTGTGCGGGGTGGTGACTTGCCAATCATGTGAAGGTGTTATAGAGGACAGGAGTGGAGGAGAGGTAACAGACTTGAGAGCTACGTAATGGTAAGAGCAGAGTTCACAGCAGCACAGAATATTTCAGGAGAGGAGCGCACAGATTCAGTGCTGCTGTGAACTCTGCTATTACCATTACGTAGCTCTCAGTCTGTTACCTCTCTTCCACTCCTGTCCTCAATAACACCTTCACATGATTGGCAAGTCACCACCCCGCACAAGATCCGCACGCTCATCTCCTGAAATACTCTGTGCTGCCTTAAACTCTGTGGACAGGTCAGGATCCTGTTTCTTGTATAGCGCAGCCTTGTATAGTGGATCGATCGGGTTCCCCAGCAGCATTTAGAAATCCACAGAGTTTAAGGCAGCACAGAGTATTTCAGGAGATGAGCACGGCCGGGCACGGCCGGCCACGGGTAGCCGGTAGTTTTTCCGAGCCGTGCTCCCATTATAAAGTATAGGAGCACGGCCCGTAAAATAAAGAAATAGAACATGTTCTATCTTTTTAACGGCACAGGCACCTTCCCGTGAGAAAACGGGAAGGTACCCGTGGCTAACAGAAGTCTATGGGCCCGCTATTTCGGGTTGTAATTACGACCCGTAATAACGGGTGTATTTACGGTCGTGTGCATGAGGCCCCGTAATGACTACATGTGTGCACCCGTCATTACGGCAGCGTTGCAAGGCGACGTCAGTAAATAGTCACTGTCCAGGGTGCTGAAAGAGTTAACTGATCGGCAGTAACTGTTTCAGCACCCTGGACAGTGAATTCCGATCAGAATATAGAGCAACCTGTAAAAAAAAAAGACGTTCATACTTACCGGGAACTCCCTGCTTCCTCCAGTCCGGTCTCCCGGCCGTTGCCTTGGTGACGCGTCCCTCTCGACATCCGGCCCGACATTCCTGGATGACGTTACAGCCCATGTGACCGCTGCAGCCAATCACAGGCTGCCGCGGCCTCTGCAGCCAATCACAGGCTGCACCGGCCTCTGCAGCAAATCACAGGCTGCCGCGTCAGAAAAGAAGGTCGGACTGGAGGAAGAAGAGGGACTCGACACCAAGACAACGACCGGGTACGTATGAAATGCTTTTTATTTTATTTTTAATCAGCAGCCTCTTTTCTCTATCAGTGATTGATAGAGACAAGTGGCTGCCGATTAGTATAATATTTTTGACCGGGTTCGGTCAAAACGTGTTCGGCCGAACCCGGTGAAGTTCGGATTCGCTGCAAACCGAACTTTTCCCTATGTTCGGACCGAAACCGGGTTCGGTTGTCCCGTTTCGCTCATCTCTAACCTTGATGAGCGGCGGCTGCCCACTTTATTTTACTTTTGTGGCCAGGCCCCTGACAGTAGTACCAGCGGTACTACCCTGATGGCAGGCCTGTTTGCAGGAGTACTAGCCAACTACATCACAGATAACCCAAGTTTCAAGACCATTGAAAATTATGGATTTTTGGCATCCCATGGAATATGGGAACAATAGGGAATTCTATCAGTAAGTATTCTGCCTTTTTCTTGGCTAATACTCCTAATCCAATTCCTTCTTCTAGCAGATTTTTTAAAGATTCTTTACATGCGGTGCTTGGTTTCACCACAAGTTTGTGATATGTAAATTCATTGTCTAAAATGGTATGAACGTGTCTGGGATATAAACAGGAATCTAGAACAACTCCTGCTCCGTAAGATTTGGAGGACACAGTTATACACTGGATATATGGTGAGCACCTCTGTGTTTTCACCTTTAGCCCTTATGTGTATATAGTGAACCTTTTAGATGGTTAATCTTTACCCGCTAAGGTGGAAGGGTTGGTTCCAATGCCTAGTTATGGTGGTGTCTGAGAAAATAAAGGTCCTTTTAGACGTCCCGATACTGACCATGAAAACCAGCGCCAATCGTCGATACAGCGTGTCACAAGGAGCAATCATCGTTAATGTATGGGGGCAAACAATCGTTACTACACCAGACCCCGCACCGATCTGCCAGTCCAATGGCCTCCGGGCACTGGACAACACTGCCGGAAGCAGATGGCTCCAATCACTGCATAGCGGCCGTTCGGCAGAACTGCAGTTCGGCCTCTATTCTTTGACCGGAGCCATCTGCTTCCGGCAGTGTTGTCCGGTGCACGGAGGCAGCTGGAGTGCCGGAACGGTGCGGGGTCCAGGTGTCGGACACGCACCGATCATATACTGTTGACCTATCCAGTGGATAGGTGATCAGTTGTCAGAACGTGGAAAACCCATTTTAAAGGGAAGGTGTCACGGAATTTTTTTTTTTAATATATAATATTGCTTTTAGTATGTCATTAAAATAAATTGTATTTATTTGTGTTTTTGTGTTGTACTTTTTTCTTTCTTTTACTTATCTATGGGGGCTGCCATTTTTTTTTTCATCTCTGTATCTGTCCATTCACTATAGCGTATGCCGTCTGTGTGGGAATGGCGCATGCGCCACTCCCACACAGACCAAAAGGAAGGTCTTTGGTAGAACGACATCCGGCGCCATTTTCATGTGGACCGGAAGCCACGGTCGGATAGTAAGATGACGACTTCCGGTCGCGGCTTCCGGCCATATGTTGAAGGCAGCGCAGACGAAAGGACTAGGAGCGGCAGGGCGGAGGTGGCAGCAGCGGCCGGAGCAGGTAAGTTATGTTTGTGTATGTGATGTGTGTGTATGTTAGTGTTATACTGTCTGCTGAGCACTGTCTCTAATCCTCCTACACTGTGCATTCGCTCATAAAATGGCGGCACACAGTGTAGGAGTTTTGAACATTCAACACCCTCCTTTCTACTGGCCCTAGCTAGGATAAAGGAGGGTGGATTCTGTGAGGACACTAGAGCGAGTGTGTCTACTACAAATTTTCAGCATAAGGCAATGATGTTGCTTTACCACATGCCAATGCTGCAATTTTGGGAATTGCTTCCTCTAGTGACCAGCACATTGAAATGTTATAAATTAGAATCGAATTTATAATATTTCCTGACTTGTGAAAAAATGAAAATAATTAAAACAATGTGTAATCAATTATATACTAACTGTTTAACTGAAAAAAATATAAAAATTTCTAGTGACACATTCCCTTTAATACTGGCGTTTCTTACACCAGTCCTATTAAACAGTTTGCTGGAGTAAGATGCAACACATTTATTAACAGGAGAACGACTCTTAATAAATGTGTCGCATCTTTTAGCTGCAACGCGGCCTGTCATCAGTACTCTCTACATGCTGCGGCCTGCTGTAAGAGCCTGAGGGAATCCGGGAGGGAGTATCGGAGTGGTGAGGTAAGTACATTTTTAAAATGTATTTTATTGTCTGATTGGGGGGGCATACAGTCTGATTGGGGGGAGGTATGGGTCTGGCACGGAACTTTGCCTTGTTACGCCCCCAGAGATAAATCTGGGCCGCATTATACATATAGATTTCTGCTATAATTTACATCAGTTACTGGCGTAAATTACAGTTAAATTGTTGGCCAATTCTGCTAAGCCCTGCTCATTTTTTGCCCCCAAAATTCTGACATTTGCGCATTTTGTGAATTTTCTACGCTAGTAAACTGTTGTAGAAAGGTTAATATATTCCCCCCAAAGGCTGCAGACCGTAATACAATATCTTAATGTAAGGATGTGTACACTTAATTGTGCTGCAACGCTTGTTGTCTCCATTCTATGTCAGTGTGGGAAGTAGATGTCCGGCCTTATGATTTTGTGATATGTGATAGACCCAAAATCCCAAGCACCAAACCAAAGAAAGCACAGGCCGGACGGACCCTGCCACAGTCGAGGGTAGGCCAGACATGACGGGGATAGGAGGGAGGATCGTGTCACAGCCAAAGGGGAGGGTTAGTGGAGGGTGTGGGTCTAGGAGAGGGAGGGGATCCGGTGAGGGTTAGCCGGAAGTACGCTGACTTCCCGGTCTTTTGGTCGGGAGCAGTGCACGGAGTAAGACATCCATCCACGCATCTCCCATCCGGCGGCCATCTTACCCCATGTCAGCGCAGCAGTTCATTGAGCAGATGCGGGCGGCGGCTGCTGCATTCGGCCCCGCCTGGTTGGAGGAACAAGCTGCAGCGGTGGCCAACGCTCCGGTACCTTTGGCTGTCTCTCCCCCGCGCCGGGCCCGGCGCTCGCGTCCTCCAGAAAGGCTGAGCCCCGACGTGGCTCCTCGGACCCGGCGCCGCAGAGGGAGCCCTGTGAGGGACCCTCCGGCTCGAGCGTCTGGCAACACTGATACTGCAGCCGGTGCCAGGGTCGGGAGGAATTACCGCTTCACGGCGGAGTTCAGCGGAGGTGGGGGGGTGTGGCCCCTACTTCCGGTCACCCCTCCACTCGCCAGTTCTACGCCGGCTTCCATGGTTTGGACGGCTGCCCCTGGTGATGTGCCGGCTGGGGGTGGAGCTCCACAGCGATCTGGAGGAAGCAAGGGACATGCATTGGGCCGCAGGCCTAGGTCGTCCGTTTCGAGGGAGACTTCCGGGCGGCGAGTAGCCGGCCCTCCGGTGCCGGTCAACTGCCAGAGAGAGAGCCTGGGAGCACACCCCTCCCCCACCTCGGTTCCAGCCGTTGAGCACGCCATGGATCGGGGACCAGATCTGCCGAAGACCTTGAGGATGAGCTTCGTGGACAGGACGGTCCAGCTGATGGGTCCACAGCGCCTGTGCATCTCGGTGAGTCGTTTTCACCGTCTTTACCTTTTCCTGCTATACTTGTCTCCTGTGTCGGGGGAGGGTTCCACGGTTGGGGAGCGGATATGTGATGTGGGGTCTAGGTTTGTGAATGTTGGGGGTGGGGGGGATAGTCTGCGAGAGTTGGTCGGTTGCATCAAGGAATTGTTAGGCCGGCTCGACGGGACGGGGGTCGCCCCTTCACGGTCTCCTGTGGCGGCGTGGGTGGGGGCTGGTGGGGTAGGGTTTAATGCCCTGGCGGCAGTCGCTGCGAGTGTAGGAGCAAATACAGAATCGGTGGCGGTGTCTGTTCAGACCGACTCGGCGGCGGCGGTTGATGGTGTTCGATTGGACGATATAGCCAGGGGGGAGGTTTATGTGTGTTTTGAAGGACCTTTGGGGGCACACTTGAAGCAGGAAGTTCGGGAAAAAAATTGGAAGGACGAGTACGTAGAAATTTTTTCATTGTTGCCCCTGGAAAAATTTAATCTGGAGAAGGGGAAGCGAGATGAGAGTAAGAAGGAGGAGGAGGAAAAGCGTAGTTACCGCCTTATCCTTAAGACATTTGTTAACTGGTTGCAAGCGTTCGCCATTTTGGCCAGTATTATTGGTGAAAAGGCTCCGGAACATTGCTCCCCCCTGTTTTGCTATATGGATGCCATCAGGGAAGCCCATAGGGTATATGGGGGGTAGCTTGTCTACGTTAAGCAGTTTAGACAACGGAAGGCAGTTCGGCCCAATATTAGGTGGGACCACAAGGATATTGCACACTGGTTATGGGTAACGGCTCCGGTTCGACCGGGCCAGTCCTTTCCCGGGAGCGGGGGGGGGGCAGCAGGCCAATCTGGTCAATCCAGCTCAGGGGGCAATGCAAAGCTCGGGCTGTGCTGGCAATACAATGAGGGGCAGTGTAAATTCGGTACAGGTTGCAAGTTGAAGCACCTTTGTTCTCAATGCAATGGTGCGTCCCACGGGGCATCTAAATGCTTGCGCAAGGGAAAACGAGGTGGGGGAGGGGGGTTTAATGCCAGTCATGGTGGTGATGCCAGTGAAGAAGGAAAGGATGGTCAGTTTTCTAAATAGTTATCCGGACAGGGCCAACACGCAGTTGTTGTTTGATGGTTTTAATGTGGGTTTTTGTATCCCCTCCCCTCCTCACAGGTTCCCCTTTTCCATAAAAAATCTGAAGTCAGCTTACCAGCATCCTGACGTGGTTAGGGAGAAATTGGCAAAAGACGTGGATTTGGGGCGCATGGCGGGGCCCTTTAGTTCTCTCCCCATCGCGGGTTTGGTCATCTCCCCGCTGGGGGTTGTCCCGAAGAAGGAGGCGAACAAATACCATTTGATTCACCATTTGTCTTATCCTAAGGGCTTGTCGGTTAATGACGGGATAGATCGGGATCTTTGCTCGGTCGTGTATACATCATTCGACGCGGCGGTGCAGTGGGTGCGTTTCCATAGTAGGGGGGCGTTAATGGCCAAGACGGATGTCGAGGCGGCTTTTCGGCTGTTGCCGGTGCATGTGGATAATCAGCGTTTACTGGGGTGTTTTTGGGGGGCAGTTTTTATGTGGATTGGTGTCTCCCCATGGGTTGTTCCATTTCTTGTGCGTACTTTGAGGCGTTTAACTCATTTTTGGAATGTGTGGTCAAATCTGTGGCGGGGGTGGATTCGATCATTCATTATTTAGACAATTTCTTGTGCGCAACGATCTTGGGGCCCGCCCGTTCCGTGAATTGGTTCGGGACATAAAACACGATCTGTTGCACCTGTGGTCGTTGTACCCGAACTTGATCACGGTGTGGTCGGATATTGTGCCTAGAAAATCCTGGCGTTTGGCACGGTCGGTGGAGCGGATCAACAAAGACAGGATAAAAGTTAACAGGGCGGTGTCTGCATTTGTTGCGCGGAATGGTGGCATATGTGTTCGCCACTGGGGCTTGGAAGCTGGAGTTGGAGCGTATTGGAGTGCAGATGGTGTTCACCTGAATGGTGTGGGAACAGATTTGTGGTGCTTGGGCTTGCAGGATGGCATTGAGAGGGCTACTTTGTTGGGGCGGAACTCTCAGGCTTGAGGGGGTCAAGGCCTGTACGCTGTGGCTGGGGAGTCCTTGGAGTTAGACAAATAATTATGGGGGGGATGCATCGTGGCTATGGATCCCCCTGGGTTCTAAAGATGAAAGGACACTGTCTGGCGGTTGGATATTGTGGTTTCCTTAGGGTGTTATCCCTTGGGAGAGGTGGCAGTTACCTTACGGCATCGGCCAGGAATATTGGTGCTTCTGAGCCGGGTTTTTACAGCTGGGGGTAAAATGGTGGGGCAGATAGCCGGTAACATAAAAAGTTAATGATAGCTCCAAGGACTTCTCCTAGTCTATGTGTTAATGTTTGTTTGTCAGTGGTGTCTGACGTGTTTGGGTTATAATTTATGGTTCGTGCATTATTGATTTATTATTGTTTTTGTTAATAAATAATATGGATATTATTTATTTATGGCTAATTGAGTTAACTAACTTTTATATTTATTTCTTAATAAAATGGCTGCTGTGGCCACTTTATCCAAACCCTCGGAGTCGAGTCTTCTTGAGAGAAAGGTGTGGGTTATGAATGGGGAACAGATATAAAGGTAAGTGTAATTTGCATACACATACATCACTCGACTTACCCCAAGTCATGCAAAATAAAGACACAAAACATTATAATTGGGTGTTAAATGGTCAAAACTTTTATTATATTATATGACCAAACCCAAAATGGCAAACCTCCGACTCACGAAGAGTCGCCCTCCAGCACGCAGGAAAGGAAAAAACCCCTGTGGGGGAAACCTCTAGGGAAACCATGGCTGGAGGATTGCCCTTCCTCTGGGCTTAGAAGGTGCCAAAATATCATTTGTAACAGAATTTGTACATTTTCTCAGATTTTCAAGGAAAGACAATACAATGAACGAACGACATAAAACACATAAATCGGCTGATCTGGTTGGCTAGGCGGATGTCTCTCTTCCTGGGCACCCATTAAAATGAATGGGCGATGCTCGGTTGAGACGGGTCCTCCAGAGGGGTCCTCCAGATGCCTCCTTGTATCACCTGTCTCCGCTCTGGCTAATAGGGGGGGATCTCCTGCTGGAAACCCCCCTCTATTACAGACAACCCGTATGAAGAGGATTGCATCACTGTGATGAAGAAGTGGTCTTGGGTGAAGGGTTTCCCTGCTAGAACCTCCAAATTACATCAGGTCGGTATTGGTGGAGAAGTCAAGCTCAAGGTCCTCAATCCCATCCAATATGGCGCTGAATGTGGCAGTAAAACCTTCTAATATGGAATCTTCTTTATGTCATAAACATTTGTATTTATGACATCAGCGCATTCATCATCATTACTACAGGAGTTTATTAACACTGCACAACTCATACATTGTGACATCACCCACAGTGGTCTGAAGTGTTAACCCTTTAATGACTGACAGTGTACTTACCACAGAGGCCATAAAGCTGAATAGAACATATCAGCGGCCATAAAGGAAAAGGGATAATGCAGGGAGCATCTCCGCACAAGAACAATCCATGACAAAGGGTTGTCCAGGATAAGATAACTTGTCTGCTTTCTCCAAAAACCAGCACCACACCTGTCCATAGGTTGTGTGTGGTACTACAGCTCATTACCATTCACTTCAATGGAGCTAACCTGCAATACCAGATACAACCTGTGGATAGGTGTGGTGCTGTTCTTGGAAGAAAGCAGCCATATTTTTCTAATCCTGCACAGCCCCTGTTAGAAATAGAAAAAAAAAAGGGGGAGAAAAGAAATTAAAAAAAGGTAAAAAGAGGAACTCTGAGGTAAAAGAAATCAAACTAGACTGAAAGGAGTCTGCTGGAGGTGCCAGATGGAAAGACATATTTCTGCTATGGGGACCAGATTATTTGAAATGTATCTTGAAGGGGGGCTTCAGAGAGTGGGTTTTAACCCCTTCCCGCCCTATGAAGTGCTGTTGCATTGAAAAACTATGCAGTTCATCTTCGAATGCAGCGTCACAAAAACAAATTATTAAGTAAAAAATAAAACTATATAAATTTGGTATCGCCATAATCGTAACGACCCGCAGAATCAAGTTATCATGCAATTCATGCCGCCCGATGAACACTGTAAAATCAAAACAGAAATGGCGGAATTACAGGTTTTTTTTCAATTCAGCCCACAAAATGTAGGTTTTTAAAAAAAAAATTTAAAAACATTATATGGTACATTAGGCCGCAGGGTAAATTCCACATAAACAGCGCCATTCATCGGTTAACTGTTTAAATGATACCAGTTCAAGTGACCTTTATCGAAAAACACCATAAGAAATGTTTTCACAATTAACCTTCTAATTGGGCCTAGCATGTGTGATACTGTCTGCTAAGCCTTTGTGTCTAAGCATATTATATGTGATACTGTCTGCTAAGCCGCTGTCTCCTATCAAGTAGAAGAGCTATCAGGTGCCATAGTGTAATGAAACGGGGTAGGGAGACGGACAGGTGAGCCCTAATCTACCCGAAACTCAGTCCCTGCCTACTTGCACGGCCCGTCCTAGGCGATGGCTTACATCTGGGCGACGGTCCCTAAGCTCAATATGTGCACAACAGACAAACAGACAAGGGTACACAGAAGCTAAGGGTAATGGGGCAGTTGCCCACGGCAACACCGTGAGCAACAAGAGTAGTGAACGAGCCGAGTCAAACCAGGAGTGTACGTGGTGCCAAACGCAGAGCAGGAGAGTAGTCAGTAAAGCCAGGGTCAATATGAAGCAGAGGTCAATAGGAAAAGCAGGAACAGCAGAGCCAGGAAGGAAGAGAATCACAGGCAAAGGACAAGCAGCAAGTGAAGGTATAAGTAGACAAAGGGCGGTAGCTAGGACCGTCTGGCAAGGCTGTGATAGGTTCTCCCACTCCTCAGACTACCAGCCTGAGTGGTAGCAGAACGAGTCACTCTAGAAGACCTAGGCACAGACGCAGGATGATTACCCATGGGCATTGATACAAATGCTGTGTCTGGCAAATCCTTTACACTTAGACATTAAATGGGCCTTTGAAGAGTGGCGCCACTTCCTGGAGGGGGCTAGGCACCAGGTAACGGTCCTTACTGACCACAAGAATCTGGTTTTCCTAGAGTCTGCCCGGAGGCTAAACCCGAGACAAGCTCGATGGGCGTTGTTTTTTTACGAGATTCAACTTTGTGGTTACCTATAGGGCTGGGTCAAAAAATATTAAAGCTGATGCTCTGTCGCGTAGCCTCATGGCCAGCCCTCCTCCTGAGGAGGATCCCGCTTGTATTTTGCCCCCAGGTATAATCATATCCTCTGTGGATTCAGACTTAGACTCCAAAATTGCGGCTGATCAAGCTTCTGCTCCCCAGAACCTTCCTGAGAACAAACTATTTGTTCCCCTGCAATTCGGCTAAGGTTGCTCAGGGAGAATCATGACTTCGCACTATCTGGCCATCCAGGCATCCTGGGTACCAAGCACCTCATTTCTAGAACCTATTGGTGGTCTAGGTTGCTTAAAGACATTAAGGCCTACGTCGCCGCTTGTGAAATTTGTGCTAGGTCCAAGACTCCCAGGTCCCGACCTGCGGGCTTACTATGTTCTTTGCCCATTCCCCAGAGACCTTGGACCCATATCTCCATGGATTTTAGTCCCTGCCTACTTGCACGGCCCGTCCTAAGTGACGGCGTACAACTGGGCGACGTTCCCTACGCTCAATAAGTGCAAGACAGACAACACAAGACTAGGGCACACAGAAGAAAAAGGGGGAGGTAGGGGCAGTTGCCCACGGAAACACAGTGAACAACAGGCAGTGGTAAACGAGCCGAGACAAACCAGGAGAGTACAAAGTAGCAAATCAGAGCAGGAGAATAGTCAGTTAAGCCAGGGTCAATAGGTAACAACGGTTAATAAGGTAAATAGCAAGAATCACAGAGCCAGGAAACCAGACAATCACAGGCAAGGAATATGCTGCAAGTGAGGGTAAAAATAGACCAAGGGCGGGAGCTAGAACCATCAGGCCAGGCTGTGATAGGTTCTCCCTCTCCTCAGCCTGCCAGCCTGAGGAGGATCCCGCTTGTATTTTGCCCCCAGGTATAATCATATCCTCTGTGGATTCAGACTTAGTCTCCGAAATTGCGGCTGATCAAGGTTCAGCTCCCGAGAATCTTCCTGAGAACAAGCTGTTTGTTCCCCTGCAATTCTTGCTAAGGTTGCTCAGGGAGAATCATGACTCTGCACTATCTGGCCATCCAGGCATCCCGGGTACCAAGCACCTAATTTCTAGAACCTATTGGTGGCCTGGATTGCCTAAAGACGTTAAGGCCTACGTTGCCGCTTGTGAAATTTGTGCTAGGTCCAAGACTCCCAGGTCCCGACCTGCGGGCTTACTATGTTCTTTGCCCATTCCCCAGAGACCTTGGACCCATATCTCCATGGATTTTAGTCCCTGCCTACTTGCACGGCCCGTCCTAAGTGACGGCGTACAACTGGGCGACGTTCCCTATGCTCAATAAGTAAGTGCAAGACAGACAACACAAGACAAGGGCACACAGAAGAAAAAGGGGGAGGTAGGGGCACGGAAACACCGTGAACAACAGGCAGTGGTAAACGAGCCGAGACAAACCAGGAGAGTACAAAGTAGCAAATCAGAGCAGGAGAATAGTCAGTTAAGCCAGGGTCAATAGGTAACAACGGTTAATAAGGTAAATAGCAAGAATCACAGAGCCAGGAAACCAGACAATCACAGGCAAGGAACATGCTGCAAGTGAGGGTAAAAATAGACCAAGGGCGGGAGCTAGAACCATCAGGCCAGGCTGTGATAGGTTCTCCCTCTCCTCAGCCTGCCAGCCTGAGGAGGATCCCGCTTGTATTTTGCCCCCAGGTATAATCATATCCTCTGTGGATTCAGACTTAGTCTCCGAAATTGCGGCTGATCAAGGTTCAGCTCCCGAGAATCTTCCTGAGAACAAGCTGTTTGTTCCCCTGCAATTCTTGCTAAGGTTGCTCAGGGAGAATCATGACTCTGCACTATCTGGCCATCCAGGCATCCCGGGTACCAAGCACCTAATTTCTAGAACCTATTGGTGGCCTGGATTGCCTAAAGACGTTAAGGCCTACGTTGCCGCTTGTGAAATTTGTGCTAGGTCCAAGACTCCCAGGTCCCGACCAGCGGGCTTACTATGTTCCTTGCCCATTCCCCAGAGACATTGGACACATATCTCCATGGATTTTATCACTGATCTGCCTCCATCCGAAGGTAAGTCGGTGGTGTGGGTTGTAGTAGACCGCTTCAGTAAGATGTGCCACTTTGTACCCCTCAAGAAACTACCCAATGCCAAGACGTTAGCTACCTTGCTTGTCAAACACATTCTGCGTCTCCATGGGGTTCCTGTCAATATTGTTTCTGACAGAGGGGTACAATTTGTTTCATTGTTTTGGAGAGCCTTCTGTAAGAGTCTGGAGATTGATCTGTCCTTCTCCTCGGCCTTCCATCCTGAAACTAATGGCCAAACTGAGAGGACTAATCAGTCTCTAGAACAATATTTAAGGTGTTTTATCTCTGACTGTCAAGATGATTGGGTCTCCTTCATTCCCCTCACCGAATTTTCCCTTAATAACCGGGTCAGTAACTCGTCAGGGGTCTCCCCCTTTTTCTGTAATTTTGGGTTTAACCCACGGTTCTCCTCCGTTTCTCCTGGTGGGTCCAACCATCCCGAGGTAGATGTCATTCATCAGGAACTGTGCACAGTCTGGGCCCAGGTTCAGAAGAACCTTCAGGCGTCCCAGCACACAAAAGAATCAGGCAGATAAAAGACATTCTACTAAACCCTTGTTTGTAGTCGGGGATCTGGTGTGGTTGTCTTCAAAAAATGTGCGCCTTAAAGTTCCGTCCAAAAAATTTGCTCCCCTGTATATAGGGCCGTACAAGGTCAGTGAGGTCCTTAACCCTGTCTCCTTCCGGCTGAGGTTACCCCCATCTTTTAAAATACACAACGTGTTCCATGCCTCCCTCCTGAAATGCTGCTCCCCGTCCTTGGCTACCTCGAGGAAACCTCCGGTCCCTGTTCTGACCCCTGAAGGGGTAGAATTCGAGGTGGCCAAGATTGTGGACAGCAGAATGGTCCAAGGCTCCCTGCAGTACCTGGTCCATTGGAGAGGATACGGGCCTGAGGAGAGTACTTGGGTCCCCCCCGGATGTTTACGCCGGGTTATTGCTTAGGAAGTTCCATCTTCGGTTCCCCAACAAGCCAGGTCCACCTAGGAAGGGTCCAGTGGCCTCTCATAAAAGAGGGGGTACTGCAAAGAATTTGCCAGACACAGCGTCTGTGTCAACACCCGTGGTTAATCAGCCTGCATCTGTGCCTAGGTCTGCTAGAGTGACTCATTATTCTACCACACAGGCTGGTAGGCTGAGGAGTGGGAGAACCTATCACAGCCTGGCCAGACGGTCCTAGCTCCCGCCCTTTGTCTACTTATACCTTCATTTCCTGCTTGTCCTTTGCCTGTGATTCTCTTGCTTCCTGGCTCTGCTGTTCCTGCTTTTCCTATTGACCTCTGCTTCATATTGACCCTGGCTTTACTGACTACTCTCCTGCTCTGCGTTTGGCACCACGTACAATCCCGGTTTGACTCGACTCGTTCACTACTCTTGTTGCTCACGGTGTTGCCATGGGCAACTGCCCCATTTCCCTTAGCTTCTGTGTACCCTTGTAAGTTTTTTCTGTCGTGCACATATTGAGAGTAGGGACCGTCGTCCAGTTGTACGCCGTCACCTAGAATGGGCCGTGCAAGTAGGCAGGGACTGAGTTGCGCGTAGATTAGGGCTCACCTGTCTGTCTCCCTACCCTGACATTACACTAAGAGTTTGCGTTTGCCAACGTCATAGTTTCTCTCAGTGGAGGAGAACTTCCTGGAGAAGTAGGCACAGGGACGGAGATGGGTGAGAGACCTAGTACCCTGGGACAAGACAACACCCACTCCCACCTCGGAGGCGTCAACCTCCATGATAAATGGCTCCATTTGGTCAGGCTGAATCAGCACTGGGACAGAGACAAAGCACCTCTTAAGGACCTCAAAGGCCTGGACCGCCTCCGGAGGCCAGTGGAGGAGATCAGCACCTTTACGAGTAAGGTCCGTAAGAGGCTTAGCGATGACCAAGAAGTTAGCAATAAATCTCCTGTAATAATTAGCAAACCCCAGGAAACACTGTAAGGCCTTCAGGGAGGCAGGGCGGACCCATTCTGCCACGGCCTGAACCTTGGCAGGGTCCATGCGGAATTCATTAGGAGTGAGGATTTGACCCAAAAATGGTATCTCCTGCACACCAAACACACATTTTTCGTTTTTTGCAAAGAGTTTGTTTTTCCAAAGGGCCTGGAGCACCATCCTGACATGCTCAATGTGGGAGGACCAGTCCTTAGAAAACACAAGTATATCATCATGGTACACTACAAGAAATACCCCCAGATAGTTTCCTAAAATCTCATTTATGAAATTCTGTAAGACCGCGGGAGCATTACACAACCCAAAGGGCATGACGAGATATTCGAAATGACTTTCGGGTGTATTAAACGCAGTCTTCCACTCATCCCCCTCTCTGATCCGGATAAGGTTATAAGCCCCCCGAAGATCGAACTTAGAGAACCATTGGGCCCCCTGAACCTGATTGAAGAGATCAGGAATCAAAGGAAGGGGATATTGGTTCCTTACAGTGATTTTATTTAAATTTCGGTAATCAATGCACGGCCTAAGACCACCATCCTTGTTCCCCACGAAGAAGAAGCCAGCACCTACCGGAGAAGTAGAGGGGCGAATGTAACCCTTGGCCAGGCTTTCTTGGATATATTCTCTCATGGCTTGACGTTCAGGACAAGAGAGATTAAATATCCTACCTTTAGGGAGCTTAGCTCCTGGTACCAAATCGATTGCACAATCGTACTCTCTATGAGGAGGTAACTGTTCGGAGGCCCTTTTAGAAAAGACATCAGCGAAGTCCTGACTAAACTCAGGTAGAGTGTTCACCTCCTCAACGAGAGAAACCAAATTATTAGAAAAACATGACGTCATGCATTCATTACCCCATTTGGTAAGCTCCCCAGTATTCCAGTTAAAAGTGGGATTATGCGTCTGCAACCAAGGAAGGCCTAAAATCAAATCGGACGATAACCCCTGCATCACTAACACAGAACACTGCTCCAAATGAATGGAGCCAACATTGAGTTAAAAACAGGGGTATGCTGCATAAAATAACCATTAGCAAGCGGAGTGGAATCAATACCCACTACCGCGACAGGTTTAGGCAAATCAATTAATGGCATAGCTAGAGACATAGCAAATTCCACAGACATAATATTAGTAGCAGACCCTGAATCCACAAAGGCACTGCCGGTGGCAGACCTTCCATCAAAAGAGACCTGAAAGGGAAGCAAGATTTTATTAGGCTTCATGTTTGCGGGAAATACCTGTGCGCCCAAGCGAGGGTAAAAATAGACCAAGGGCGGGAGCTAGAACCGTCAGGCCAGGCTGTGATAGGTTCTCCCTCTCCTTAGCCTGCCAGATTGAGTGGTAAGAGACCACGTCACTCTAGCAGACCTTGGAGCTGATGAAGGCTGGTTAACCCCGGGCGTCGGCACTGAACCTATGTCTGGCAAACCCTTTACACATAGTCTTAGGGTTCACACGCAAAGTCAAAAATGGCTGAAAATTACAGAGCTGTTTTCAGAGAACAGATATCAGTCCTACACAGGCATTCTGCAGACCATATACACTACCGTTGAAAAGTTTAGGGTCACTAAGAAATTTCCTTATTTTTGAAAGAAAAGCACAGTTTTTTTCAATGAAGATAACATTAAATTAATTAGAAATACACTCTATACATTGTTAATGTGGTAAATGACTATTCTAGCTGCAAACGTCTCGTTTTTAATGCAATATCTACATAGGTGTATAGAGGTCGATTTCCAGCAACCATCACTCCAGTGTTCTAATGGTACATTGTGTTTGCTAACTGTGTTAGAAGGCTAATGGATGATTATAAAACACTTGAAAACCCTTGTGCAATTATGTTAGCACCGCTGTAAACAGTTTTGCTATTTGGAGGAGCTATAAAACTGACCTTCCGTTGAGCTAGTTGAGAATCTGGAGCATTACATTTGTGGGTTCGATTAAACTCTCCAAATGGCTAGAAAAAGAGAGCTTTCATGTGAAACTTGACAGTCTATTCTTGTTCTTAGAAATGAAGGCTATTCCATGCGAGAAATTGCCAAGAAACTGAAGATTTCCTACAACGGTGTGTACTACTCCCTTCAGAAGACAGCACAAACAGGCTCTAACCAGAGTAGAAAGAGAAGTGGGAGGCCCCGCTTCACAACTGAGCAACAAGACAAGTACATTAGAGTCTCTAGTTTGAGAAATAGATGCCTCACAGGTCCTCAACTGGCAACTTCATTAAATAGTACCCGCAAAACGCCAGTGTCAACGTCTACAGTGAAGAGGCGACTCCGGGATGCTGGCCTTCAGGGCAGAGTGGGAAAGAAAAAGCCATATCTGAGACTGGCTAATACAAGGAAAAGATTAATATGGGCAAAAGCACACAGACATTGGACAAAAGTGTTATGGACAAACGAATCGAAGTTTGCGGTGTTTGGATCACACAGAAGAACATTTGTGAGACGCAGAACAACTGAAAAGATGCTGGAAGAGTGCCTGACGCCATCTGTCAAGCATGGTGGAGGTAATGTGATGGTCTGGGGTTGCTTTGGTGATGGTAAATTGGGATATTTGTACAAGGTAATAGGGATTTTGAATAAGGAAGGCTATCACTCCATTTTGCAACGCCATACCATACCATACCCTGTGGACAGCTCTTGATTGGAGCCAATTTCATCCTACAACAGGACAATGACCCAAAGCACACCTCCAAATTATGCAAGAACTATTTAGGGAAGAAGCAGGCAGCTGGTATTCTATCTGTAATGGAGTGGCCAGCGCAGTCACCAGATCTCAACCTCATAGAGCTATTGTGGGAGCAGCTTGACCGTATGGTACGCAAGAAGTGCCCATCAAGCCAATCCAACTTGTGGCAGGGACTTCTGGAAGCATGGAGTGAAATTTCTCCCGATTACCTAAGCAAATTAACAGCTAGAATGCCAAAGGTCTGCAATGCTGTAATTTCTGCAAATGGAGCATTCCAAGACCAAAGCAAAGTTTGAAGGAGAAAATTATTATTTCAAATAAAAAATATTATTTCTAACCTTGTCAATGTCTTGACTATATTTTCTAGTCATTTTGCAACTCATTTGATAAATATAAGTGTGAGTTTTCATGGAAAACACAAAATTGTCTGGGTGACCCCAAACTTTTGAGCGGTAGTGTAAGTGAATACAGTGCAGTGAAATTCAGTGACTCACAGGTGACATCTTCTCAGAATGGAGTCGTTCATGTTCTCTTTTCTTCTTCATCCGGCCCAGAACACCATGTTGACTTCCAGTCTTCTTCATCTTCAATGCCCAAGCGCGAACCACAAGATATGTCATGAAAGTGTTGATGTAACCTGTATACCACGTTCACGTGACCCAATGTGCCACGTCACAGCGTATTCAAATCATGGAAGCGTTCAGTCTACATGACTACCGCCCGTCACGGTGCGCATACCTTAGATTAAAATTTCGACATATAATTAACTCTAAACCTCATAAGCTAATTTTCTTTAGCTATTATACTAGGATGTACAATTCTATATTTAAATATTATCATATTGGTCATGTGTCCTAGTATACCCACATCCAGCGATGGGTGGGATGGGTGAAACATAAAATAGTTTTCCATGAGTTTTGGACTGCGATGTGCTGCTGATCTCCCCTTTTGGGGGTAATTTACAGGGAATATGGGGGTTATATAAGGGACTCTCATCATCCCTGTATATACCAGCCATCATCCCCATATATAACCACCATTATCCGTGTATGTACCAGCCCACCATTATCTCAGTATAAAATCTCCATCACCCCTGTATATCCCATTAGGGCGGGCACTGTCAGCTTGCTGTGGCTTGCAGGCATTGTGGCTAAAGAAGAAGTAAATGGGGTGGGCATTGAGGACACCGTGGACCAATAGGATGCCTGAAATGCCGGTATATGGGAGAAGTCCAGCAGAATCTGAAAATATTCCTCCTGATTGCTTAGGCTGGGTTCACACGACCTATTTTCAGACGTAAACGAGGCGTATTATGCCTCGTTTTACGTCTGAAAATAAGGCTACAATACGTCGGCAAACATCTGCCCATTCATTTGAATGGGTTTCCCGACGTACTGTGCAGACAACCTGTCATTTATGCCTCGTCAAAAGAAGTGCAGGGCAATTCTTTTGACGTAATTTGAGCCGTTCTTCATTGAACTCAATGAAGCACAGCTCAAAATTTACGGCTGTCAGAGAAGCCTCACAAAATGCGAGGAGGAGCATTTACGTCTGAAACGAGCCAGCTGTTTTCTCAGACGTAAAAACCTGCTACCGTGTGCACATACCCTTAAAGGCTATGTACACCTTTGCACTGTTTTTTTTTAAATTGGCTTGTATGTATTTTGTAAAATAAATCACATTTCTAATTGGTCTACCATATGTCTTCTGTACCTGCAGTGTATTTCAGTTCATGGCCAGCTGCTGTATTCAGTTATCTCTCTAAGGCCCTGTTCACACCTGTGTTGGTGTGTTTTGTTGTTTTGCTCCGTCAGTGATGCAGAACAAAGGAATAACGGAAACAATGGTTCCGTCGCACAATGGACACCGCCACCTGCCGACAGAACCCATTGACTTTAGTGGGTTCTATTGGCTTTCCGTCAGGCGGGGGGCCGTGATTTTACCAAAGACAATAGTGCAGATGTGAACGAGGCCTTATCCGTCAGTCATCACCCTAATGGCAAACTGAGCAGCTCCTCCTTTGCAGGCTCATGAACAAGCATTTACTGTGGAATCTGCGCATGTGCATGGTCCTAATTACTGCATACCTCCTAACCGTCCCGGATATAGGGGGGCAGTCCAGGATTGCGGGCGCTGTTACGCTGTCCCAAGCGGCCGGTGGTATGTCTTGGTGTCAACTGTATCTGCGTCCTCAGGATGCAGATACAGTTTAATCCAATGCTAATGAAAGGGATCGTCAGCTCCATGCTTCAGTATTAGTACCACTCGCCGAGGAATTCCCGGGCACAGCGCTACTTTAAGCGCGGAGCCCCTTGTCTCACTATCCATATATGAACATTGACGTCGGGGACTACTCCTGGAACGGAATCCACTGCCTTTGCATTGCCGATGGTCTGGCCGGGGATTCCGCTCCTAGGCGGAACCCCTGATGTCACTGTCCATATATGTACAATCACATCAAGGGCTCCTTCTGGAGAGCAATCCTTGGCCACAGCGTGGCCAACGCTCTGGACAGAGATTCTGCTCCTATAGGGAATGCCTTACGTCACTGTCCATATATGGACAGTGACGGCAGGGGCCCCTCCTGGAGTGGAATCCCTGGGGGGGGGGTGGCACCATCTATATGGGCACTGTGTGTGACACTATCTATATTGGCACTGGCGCTTTATATGTGCGCACTGGTACTAGGGGTAGCTAAGGGGGCATTAAACTGTATGGGGGCAGCTTTTTGTCATTATACTGTGTGGGGGTCCTATGGGAACATAATAATGAGTGGGCTGAACCGGGTATGTGTGGGCGGAGATTACTTAGATTAGGTACTTGAAAGTTGGTAGGTATGTTTACTGGTGTGTGCTGGGGCAGAGCGAGTGTGTCTACTCCAAATTTGCAGCATAAGGCAATGAGGTTGCTTTACCACATGCCAATGCGGCAATTTTGGGAATTGCTCCCTCTAGTGACCAGCACATGGAAATATTATAAATTAGAATCTGATTTATAATATTTCCTGACTTGTGAAAAAAATAAAAATAAATAAAACAATCACTTATGTACTAACTGTTTAACTGAAAAAAAAAAAAAAAATTCCTAGCGACACATTCCCTTTAATACTGGCGTTTCATACACCAGTCCTATTAAACAGTTTGCTGGAGTAAGATGCAGCACATTTATTAACAGGCGAACGACTCTTATTAAATGTGTCGCATCTTTTAGCTGCAACGCGGCCTGTCATCAGTACTTTCTACGTGCTGCGGCCTGCTGTAAGAGCCTGAGGGGATCCGGGAGGGAGAATCGGAGTGGTGAGGTAAGTACATTTTTAAAATGTATTTTATTGTCTGATTGGGGGGGCATACAGTCTGATTGGGGGGAGGTATGGGTCTGGCACGGACCTTTGCCTTGTTACGCTCCCCAGAGATAAATCTGGGCCGCACTATACATATAGATTTCTGCTATAATTGACATCAGTTACTGGGGTAAATTATAGTAAAATTGTTGGCCATTTCTGCTAAGCCCCGCTCATTTTTTGCACCCCAACAATTCTGACATTTGCGTAATTTGGGAATTTTCTACGCTAATAAACTATTGTAGAAAGGTTAATATATTCCCCCCAAAGGCTACAGACCGTAATACAATATCTTAATGTAAGGATGTGTACACTTAATTGTGCAGCAACGCTTGTTGTCTCCATTCTATGTCAGTGTGGGAAGTAGATGTCCGGCCTTATGATTTTGTGATATGTGATAGACCCAGAATCCCAATCACCAAACCAAAGAATGCAAAATAAAGACACAAAACATTATAATTGGGTGTTAAATGGTCAAAACTTTTATTATATTATATGACCAAACCCAAAATGGCAAACCTCCGACTCACGAAGAGTCACCCTCCAGCACGCAGGAAAGGAAAAACCCCCTGTGGGGGAAACCTCTAGGGAAACCATGGCTGGAGGATTGCCCTTCCTCTGGGCTTAGAAGGTGCCAAAATATCATTTGTAACAGAATTTGTACATTTTCTCAGATTTTCAAGGAAAGACATTACAATGAACGAACGACATAAAACACATAAATCGGCTGATCTGGTTGGATAGGCGGATGTCTCTCTTCCTGGGCACCCATTAAAATGAATGGGTGATCCACGGATGAGACGGGTCCTCCAGATGCCTCCTTGTAGCACCTGTGCCCGCTCTGGCTAATAGAGGGGGATCTCCTGCTGGAAACCCCCCTCTATTACAGACAACCCGTATGAAGAGGATGGCATCACTGTGATGAAGAAGTGGTCTGGGGTGAAGGGTTTCCCTGCTAGAACCTCCAAATTACATCAGGTCGGTATTGGTGGGGAAGTCAAGCTCAAGGTCCTCAGTCCCATCCAATATGGCGCTGAATGTGGCAGTAAAACCTTCTAATATGGAATCTTCTTTATGTCATAAACATTTGTATTTATGACATCAGCGCATTCATCATCATTACTACAGGAGTTTATTACCACTGCACAACTCATACATTGTGACGTCACCCACAGTGGTCTGAAGTGTTAACCCTTTACTGACTGGCAGTGTACTTACCACAGAGGCCATAAAGCTGAACAGAACATATCAGCGGCCATAAAGGAAAAGGGATAATGCAGGGAGCATCTCCGCACAAGAACTATCCATGACAAAGGGTTGTCCAGGATGAGAGAACGTGTCTGCTTTCTCCAAAAACCAGCACCACACCTGTCCATAGGTTGTGTGTGGTATTACAGCTCATTACCATTCACTTCAATGGAGCAAACCTGCAATACCAGATACAACCTGTGGATAGGTGTGGTGCTGTTTTTGGAAGAAAGCAGCCATATTTTTCTAATCCTGCACAGCCCCTGTTAGAAATAGTTCAAAAAAATGGGGGAGAAGGAGAAGAAGGGGAGAGGGAAATAATTAAAAAAAGGGAAAAAGAGGAACTCTGAGGTAAAAGATATAAAACTAGACTGAAAGGAGTCTGCTGGAGGTGCCAGATGGAAAGACAGATTTCTGCCATGGGGACCGGATTAGTTGAAATGTATCTTGAAGGGGGGCTTCAGAGAGTGGGTTTTAACCCCTTCCCGCCCTATGAAGTGCTGTTGCATTGAAAAACTATGCAGTTCATCTTCGAATGCAGCGTCACAAAAACAAATTATGAAGTAAAATATAAAACTATATAAATTTGGTATCGCCATAATCGTAACGACCCGCAGAATCAAGTTATCATGCAATTCATGCCACCCGATGAACATTGTAAAATCAAAACAGAAATGGCGGAATTAAAAAAAAAAATTCAATTCACCCCACAAAATGTAGTTTTTTTTTACATTGTTTTTTTAATACATTATATGGTACATTAGGCCGCAGGGTAAATTCCACGTAAACAGCGCCATTCATCGGTTAACTGTTTAAATGATACCAGTTCAAGTGACCTTTATCGAAAAACACCATAAGACATTTTTTCCCAATTAACCTTCTAATTGGGCCTAGCATGTGTGATACTGTCTGCTAAGCCGTTGTATCTAAGCATGTTATATGTGATACTGTCTGCTAAGCCGTTGTATCTAAGCATATTATATGTGATACTGTCTGCTGAGCCGCTGTCTCCTATCAAGTAGCAGAGCTATCAGGTGCCATAGTCTTAGGGTTCACACGCAAAGTCAAAAATGGCTGAAAATTACATAGCAGTTTTCAGAGAACACAGCCTTTGATTTACAGCCGTTTTTGAAGCTGGAAACGTTTTTTGAGGTGTTTTTTTCTAGATATTTTTGGAGCTGTTTTTCCATTGACACAATGAAAAACATCTCCAAAAACGGCTCAAGAAGTGACATGCTCCTTCTTTTTACGTGCCGTTTTAAAATACAATAGGCAGATGTTTGTAGGCATTGGGCTACCGATATTTCAGGCGTATTTGAAGGCGTTTACGCTACGAAATACGCCTGAAAACACAGTGTGTGAATATACCCTTATAGATACGCTGTCTCAGATATATATATATATATTTTTTTATTTTTTTTAGGGGTGTGGGCAAAACACATGTCTTGTGGCACAAAACAGTCTGATTAGTGGGGGAGATACGGGGTCTGGCTTAGGCCTTTTGTTGCACAATCAATGTAAAATTGTACACTAGCTCGGAGCTGGCGTTGATTTCCGCTTTACATTACGCCCGTTACTGGCGTAAATTATAGTAAAATTGTCGGCCCTTTCCGCAAAGCGCCACACACTTTTCAAAAAAGTGCCAAAGGCAGCATAAACTGCCCAAAAACTTTCCCGCAATTTGGGATTTTTCTATGCCAGATAAGAGGCTTAGCAAGGTTAATAAATTCTCCTCTAAGGCTACAGACAGTAATACAATATCTTACTGCAAGGATCTGTACACTCAGTGTCTGACTGAGGTACCTTGGACCCACCAAAGGAAATAATTCTTGGGGGTCTACCGTTCAACTATATAGAAATAATTTAAACACTCTTAAATGTGTACTAAAAACGTGTGTTGTAAAACAAAAACCAATATTTCCACCATATTGTGACAGGTATCAGTCCTACACAGGCATTCTGCAGACCATATAAGTGAATACAGTGCAGTGAAATTCAGTGACTCACATGTGACATCTTCTTAGATTGGAGTTGTTCACGTTCTCTTTTCTTCTTCATCCGGCCCAGAACGCCATGATGACTTCTTCCAGTCTTCTTCATCTCCAATGCCCAAACGCGAACCACAAGATACGTCATGAAAGTGTTGATGTAACCTAGATACCACGTGTAATGACGGGGTAGGGAGACAGACAGGTGAGCCCTAATCTACCCGCCTCTCAGTCCCTGCCTACTTGCACGGCCCGTCCTAGGCGACGGCGTACAACTGGGCGACGGTCCCTACGCTCAATATGTGCACGACAGACAAACAGACAAGGGTACACAGAAGCTAAGGGAAATGGGGCAGTTGCCCATGGCAACACAGTGAGCAACAGGCGTAGTGAACGAGTCGAGTCAAACCAGTGTACCAAACGCAGAGCAGGAGCGTAGTCAGTAAAGCCAGGGTCAAAATGAAGCAAGGTCAATAATAATAGCAGGAGCAGCAGAGCCAGAAAACAGGAAAGAATCACAGGCAAAGACAAGCAGGAAATGAAGGTATAAATAGACCGAGGCCGGGAGCTAGAACCGTCTGGCCAGGCTGTAATAGGTTCTCCCACTCCTGAGCCTACCAGCCTGAGTGGTAGCAGATCAAGTCACTCTATCAGACCTAGGAGCAGGTGCAGACTGATTAACCACGGGCGTCGACACAGAAGCTGTGTCTGGCAGATCCTTTACACCACGTTCCCGTGACCTAATGTGCCACGTCACAGCGCATTCAAATTGTGGAAGTGTCCGGTCTACATGACTACCGACTGTCATGGTGTGCAGACCTTAGATCAAAATTTTGACATATAACTAACTGACACTAAACCTCATAAGGTAATTTTCTTTAGCTATTATACCAGGATGTAGGCGGAGAAGTAGGCTAAGAGAATGGAAAGTGGCTGAGGCGGGAGTTGGGCCAAAGTGGATATGACACTTGACTGGGGTCTGGGGAGGGGAAGGGGAGAGAGACAGGTGGGAAGGTGGGAGCAGAGGGGCAACGTGAAAAAAATAATTAAACTGAATCTACTGCTTTAAAACAGTCACTCACCAAGTTGCGGAGCTGGCCCCTGCATGGGTCCCATTCCTTTCTACAAACCAATTACCGCTAATCATAACCTTGATGAGCGGCAGCTGCCCACATTATTTTACTTTTGTGGCCAGGCCCCTGACAGTAGTACCAGCGGTACTACCCTGATGGCAGGCCTGTTTGCAGGGGTACTAGCCAACTACGTCACAGATAACCCAAGTTTCAAGACCATGCAAATTTATGGATTTTTGGCATCCCATGGAATATGGGAACAATAGGGAATTCTATCAGTAAGTATTCTACCTTTTTCTTGGCTAATACTCCTAATCCAATTCCTTCTTCTAGCAGATTTTTTAAAGATTCTTTACATGCGGTGCTTGGTTTCGCCACAAGTTTGCGATATGTCGATTCATTGTCTAAAATGGTATGACCGTGTCTGGGATATAAACAGGAATCTAGAACAACTCCTGCTCCGTAAGATTTGGAGGACACAGTTATACGCTGGATATATGGTGAGCCCCTCTGTGTTTTCACCGTTAGCCCTTATGTGTACATAGTGAATCTTTTAGAAGGTTAATCTTTACCCGCTAAGGTGGAAGGGTTGGTTCCAATGCCTAGTTATGGTGGTGTCTGAGGAAATAAAGGTCCTTTAAGACGTCCCGATACTGACCATGAAAACCAGCACCAATCGACAATACAGCGTGTCACAAGGAGCAATCATTGTTAATGTATGGGGGCAAACAATCGTTACTACACCAGACCCCGTACTGATCTGCCAGTCCAGCTGCCTCCGGGCACTGGACAACACTGCCGGAAGCAGATGGCTCCGATCACTGCATAGCGGCCGTTCGGCAGAACTGCAGCTCGGCCTCTATTCTTTGACCGGAGCCATCTACTTCCGGAAGTGTTGTCCGGTGCCCAGAGGCAGCTGGAGTGGCGGATCGGTGCGGGGTCCAGGTGTCGGATACGCACCGATCAAATACTGATGACCTATCCAGTGGATAGGTCATCAGTTGTCAGAATGTGGAAAACCCTTTTAAAGGGAAGGTGTCACGGAAATTTTTTTTTTCAATATATATATTTATAATATTGCTTTTAGTATGTCATTAAAATAAATTGTATTTATTTGTGTTTTTTTGTTGTACTTTTTACTTTTTTCCTTCTTTTACTTCTCTATGGGGGCTGCCATTTTTTTTTTTCATCTCTCTGTATCTGTCCATTAACGACACATACAGAGATGGAATACGGCACATACATTCCCATAGAGAATGCGAACGGGAGCCGTTCCATTCACTATAGCGCACGCCGTCTGTGTGGGAACGGCGCATGCGCCACTCCCACACAGATCAAAAGGAAGGTCTTTAGTAGAGCGACATCCAGCGCCATTTTCATGTGGACCGGAAGCCACGGCCGAACAGTAAGATGAGGACTTCCGGTCGCGGCTTCCGGCCATATGTTGAAGGCAGCGCAGACGCAAGGACTAGGAGCGGCAGGGCGGAGGCGGCGGCAGGAGCAGGTAAGTTATGTTTGTGTATGTGATGTGTGTGTGTTTATGTTAGTGTTATACTGTCTGCTGAGCACTGTATCTAATCCTCCTACACTGTGCATTCGCTCAGAAAATGGCGGCACACAGTGTAGGAGGTGTGAACATTCAACCCCCTCCTTTCTCCTGGCACTAGCCAGGATAAAGGAGGGGGGATTCTGTGAGGACACTAGAGCGAGTGTGTCTACTACAAATTTGCAGCATAAGGCAATGAGGTTGCTTTACCACATGCCAATGCGGTAATTTTGGGAATTGCTCCCACTAGTGACCAGCACATGGAAATGTTATAAATTAGAATCTCATTTATAATATTTCCTGACTTGTGAAAAAATTTAAAAATTAAAACAATGTGTAATCACTTATGTACTAACTGTTTAACTGAAAAAAATTAAATTAAATTTCTAGCGACACATTCCCTTTAATACTGGCGTTTCATACACCAGTCCAATTAAACAGTTTGCTGGAGTAAGATGCAACACATTTATTAACAGGCGAACGACTCTTAATAAATGTGTTGCATCTTTTAGCTGCAACGCGGCCTGTCATCAGTACTTTCTACGTGCTGCGGCCTGTCATTAGTACTTTCTACGTGCTGCGGCCTGTCATCAGTACTTTCTACGTGCTGCGGCCTGCTGTAAGAGCCTGAGGGGATCCGGGAGGGAGAATCGGAGTGGTGAGGTAAGTACATTTTTAAAATGTATTTTATTGTCTGATTGGGGGGGGCAAACAGTCTGATTGGGGGGGAGGTATGGGTCTGGCATGGACCTTTGCCTTGTTACGCCCCCCAGAGATAAATCTGGACCACATTATACATATAGATTTCTGCTATAATTTACATCAGTTACTGGTGTAAATTATAGTAAAATTGTTGGCCATTTATGCTGGGCCATTTTTGCACCCCAAAAATGTCAACATTTGTGTATTTTAGTAAACTGTTGTAGAAAGGTTAATATATTTCCCCCCAAAGCCTACAGACCGTAATACAATATCTTAACCCCTTCCCTCTTTAGCCACTTTTGACCTTCCTGACAGAGCCTCATTTTTCAAATCTGACATGTGTCACTTTATGTGGTAATAACGTCGGAATGCTTTTAGCTATCCAAGCGATTCTGAGATTGTTTTCTCGTGACACATTGGACTTGATGTTACTGGCAAAATTTGCTCGATATGTTCAGTATTTAATTGTGAAAAACACCAAAATTTAGCGAAAAATTGCAAACATTTGCATTTTTCTCAACTTAATTGTATCTGCTTGTAAGACAGGCAGTTATAACACACACAATGGTTGCTAACTAACATCCCCCATATGTCTACTTTAGATTGGCATCGTTTTTTGAACATTATTTTATTTTTCTAGGACGTTACGAGGCTTTGTACTTTAGCAGCAATTTCTCACTTTTTCAAGAAAATTTCAAAAGGCTATTTTTACAGGGGCCAGTTCACTTGTGAAGTGGCTTTGAGGGCCTTATATTTTAGAAACCCAAAAAAAGTCACCCCATTTTGAAACTTTCACCCCTCAAAGTATTCAAAACAGCATTTAGAAAATTTCTTAACCCTTTAAACTTTTCACAGGAATTAAAGCAAAGTAGGGGTGAAATTTACAAATTTCATATTTTTTTGAAGAAATTAATTTTTAATCCAATTTTCTTTATAACACAGAAAGTTTTACAACAGAAATGCAATTCAATATTTATTGCCCAGATTCTGCAGTTTTAGGAAATATCCCACATGTGGCCGTAGCGTGCTACTGGACTGAAGCACCGGCCTCAGTAGCAAAGGAGCACCTAGTGGATTTTGGGGCCTTATTTTTATTTGAATATATTTTAGGCACCATGTCAGGTTTCAAGGGCTCTTGCGGTGCCAAAACAGTGGAAATCCCCCAAAAGTGATCCCATTTGAGAAACTACACACCTCAAGGAAATTATCTAGGGGTATACTGAGTGTTTTGACACCCCAGGTTTTTTGCAGAAATTATTGGAAGTAGGCCCTGAAAATTTCCGCAAAGACTGAAGGAGAAAAAGCACCGCAAAATTTGGAAAGCAATTTCTCCTGAGTAAAACAATACCCCCCACATGTGGTAATAAATGGTTGTTTGGACACACGGCAGGGCTTAGAACGGATGGAGCACCATTTGGCTTTTGGAGTTCACATTTAACAGGAATGGTTGCGGAGGCCATGTCACATTTACAAAGCCCCTGAGGGGATAAAACAGTGTAAACCCCCCACAAGTGACCTCATTTTGGAAACTACACCCATTGAGGAAATTATCTAGGGGTATACTGAGCGTTTTGACCTCACAGGTGTTTTGCAGAAATTATTGGAAGTAGGCCCTGAAAATAAAAATCTACATTTTTTCAAAGAAAATGTAGTTTTAGCACATTTTTTCTCATTTACAGAAAGACTGAAGGAGAAAAAGCACCGCAAAATTTGTAAAGCAATTTCTCCCGAGTAAAACAGTACCCCACATGTGGTAATAAACGGCTGTTTGGACACACGGCAGGGCTTAGAATGGAAAGAGCGCTATTTGGCTTTTGGAGATCACATTTAGCAGGAATGGTTTGCGGAGGCAATGTCGCATTTGCAAAGCCCCTGAGGGGCAAAACAATGAAAACGCCCAAAAAGTGACTCCATTTAGGAAACAACACCCCTTGAGGAATCCATATAGGATTATTGTGAACATTTTGACCCCATAGATGTTTCATAGAATTTATTTGAATTGGGCAGTGAAAATAAAAACAATCCTTTTTCTTCAATAAGACATAGCTTTTCCGCAAATTTTTTTGTTTTCTCAACAAATAATGGAAAAAAAGAACAAAACATTTGTAAAGCAATTTCTCCCGAGTACGGCAATACCCCATATGTGGTCATAAACTGCTGTTTGGGCACACGGCAAGGCTCAGAAAGGAAGGAGCACCATTTGGAGTGCAGATTTTGCTGGATTGGTTTCTGGGCACCTGTGGGACCAAAACTGTGGATACCCCGCAGAAGGGACCACATTTTGGAAACTACACCCCTCAATGCATTTACCTAGGGGTGTAGTAAGCATGTTAACCCTGCAGGTGTTTTGTAGAAATTAGTGTGCACTCGATGTTGCAGAGTGAAAATGGGATTTTTTTTTCCATATATATGCCAATATGTGGTGCCCAGATTGTGCCACCATAACAAGACAGCTCTCTAATTATTATGCTGGGTTTCCTGGTTTTAGAAACACCCTTCATGTGGCCCTAATCTTTTGCCGAACATTCGACCAGGCTCAGGAGTGAAAGCGTACCATGCGAAATCGAGGCCTAATTTGGCGATTTATAAAGTATTGGATCACAATTGCAGAGGCTCAGATGTGAAATAATAAAAAGAAAGCCCTGAGAAGTGACCCCATTTGGAAACTGCACCCCTCAAGGCATCTATTAAGGGGTGTAGTGAGCATTTTCACACACAGGTATTTTCCATAAATGATTGCGCTGTGGATGGTGCAAAGTAAAAATTGATATTTTTCCCTAGAAATGCCATTTCAATGGCAAATATGTCATACCCAGCTTATGTCACTGGAGACACACACCCCAAAAATTGTTAAAAGGGTTCTCCCGGGTATGGTGATGCCATATATGTGGAAGGAAACTGCTGTTTGGGCACGCTGTAGGGTTCAGAGGGGTGGGAGCGTCATTTGGCTTTTGGAGCGTGGAATTTGCTTGGTAATTGTTTGGAGTGTTTCCATTTATAATGTGGGGCATACGTGAGCTGGGCAGAGTACATCAGGGACATAGTCAGGGGGTATAATAATAGGGTAAAAAAAACAATAAAATAATCCATTTATGTGTGTTACGCTGTGAAGCAATCCTTTCTGCACAGGCCAGTGTCGCACTGATATATGGCGTCCTTTCTTATGCCCCTTTTGGTCCACACTCCGGACCTTTGCAGTTTGGGGAATTTTGCTGTGAAGTGTTGTCCTGGTATAATACGGGCACCCTCGCTTCCAGCAGATATGTTTGGGCCCTCCCCTTCCTGGTTCCCTGATTTTAGATCCTTGATAAATCGCCTCTTGAAACAGAAGAAATGTTCCCCTCGGGCACAACTGCATATTTTTTATTTCCTGACTTATTGGAGCCATAACTAATTTTATTTTTCATAGACGTAGTGGTATGAGGGCTGGTTTGTTGCGGGACGAGCTGTAGCGATTATTGGTACCATTTTCGGGTACATGCGACTTTTTGATCACCTTTTATCCTATTTTTTGGAAGGCCAGGTAAACAAAAAATCGCAATTCTGGCACAGCTTTATTTTTTTTTTTTATATACAGTGTTCACCATGCGTTATAAATTACATGTTAACTTTATTCTGTGGGTCCGTACGATTCCGGCGATACCTAATTTATAGAACTTTTTTATGTTTTACAACTTTTTGCACAATAAAATTGCTTTTGTAAAAAGAATGTATTTTTTCTGTCGCCAGGTTGTGAGAACCATAACTTTCCAATATTTTTGTCGCCGGAGCTGTATGAGGGCTTGTTTTTTGCGGGACGAGCTATAGTTTTTATAGGTACCATTTTTGGATACGTGCGACTTTTTGATCACTTTTTATTCCAATATTTGTAGGGCAAAGTGACCAAAAAACAGAAACTCGGGTATAGTTTTTTACGTTTTTTTTTACGCTGTTCACCGTGTGCAATAAATAATATAATATTTTGATACCTCAGGTCGTTACGGTCGCGGCAATACCAAATACGTATGGTTTATTATTTTTTTTCAATAATAAAGGACTTGATAAGAGAAATAGGGCGATTGTGTTTTATTTTATTACTTGAAACTTTTATTGTTTTCAAACTTCTATTTTTTTCATTTTTTTTTACACTTTTTTATACTTTCTTTTACACTTTCTTTCAACTCCCACTAGGGGACTTGAAGTTCCAACTGTCTGATGTTTTTTTTCTAATACTTTGCACTACCTACGTAGTGCAATGTATTAGATCTGTCAGTTATTCACTGACAGCAAGCCGATTAGGCTTCGCCTCCCGGCGGGGCCTAATCGGCTTCCGTAATGACATATCAGGAGGCCATTGTGTCTCCTGTTGCCATAGCAGCAGTCGCCAGTCCTGATTGCCTGTCAGGGCTGGTGATCTGCTAGTAACCACTACGATGCAGTAATCGCTTTCGATTGCTGCATCGAGGGGGTTAATGGCAGGGATCGGAGCTAGCTCCGGTTCCTGACATTACAGGTGGATGCCATCTTTCCGGCGGCTACGGAAGCCGATCAGGCTCCGCCGCCGGGCGGATCTTGACCGTCTTCTGTATTAGGCAGACCGGGAGGCCAGTATTAGGCCTCCGGTTGCCATTGCAGCCACCGGAACCCCGGCAATTTCATTGTTGGGGTTCCGATGAGCTGCAAACACCTTAAGTGCAGCACTCACGTTTGAGCGCTGCACTTAAGGGGTTAATGGCGGGGATCAAAGCTAATTTCGGTCCCCACCACTACAGCCGGATGTCAGCTGTAAGATACAGTTGAGATCCGGGGATGATGGCACCGACTCAGCTTCTGAGCCGTTGCCAAACATTTGGCGTATGGATACGGCAATTTGCGGGATGTCATAGCTTTCCATGGCGTACCCAAACGGCAAATGTTGGGAAGGGGTTAATGTAAGGATGTGTACACTTAATTGTGCAGCAACGCTTGTTGTCTCCATTCTATGTCAGTGTGGGAAGTAGATGTCCGGCCTTATGATTTTGTGATATGTGATAGACCCAGAATCCCAATCACCAAACCAAAGAATGCAAAATAAAGACACAAAACATTATAATTGGGTGTTAAATGGTCAAAACTTTTATTATATTATATGACCAAAGCCAAAATGGCAAACCTCCGACTCACGAAGAGTCACCCTCCAGCACGCAGGAAAGGAAAAACCCCCTGTGGGGGAAACCTGTAGGGAAACCATGGCTGGAGGATTGCCCTTCCTCTGGGCTTAGAAGGTGCCAAAATATAATTTGTAACAGAATTTGTACGTTTTCTCAGATTTTCAAGGAAAGACATTACAATGAACACATAAATCGGCTGATCTGGTTGGCTAGGCGGATGTCTCTCTTCCTGGGCACCCATTAAAATGAATGGGTGATCCACGGATGAGACGGGTCCTCCAGATGCCTCCTTGTAGCACCTGTCTCCGCTCTGGCTAATAGAGGGGGATCTCCTGCTGGAAACCCCCCTCTATTACAGACAACCCGTATGAAGAGGATGGCATCACTGTGATGAAGAAGTGGTCTGGGGTGAAGGGTTTCCCTGCTAGAACCTCCAAATTACATCAGGTCGGCATTGGTGGGGAAGTCAAGCTCAAGGTCCTCAGTCCCATCCAATATGGCGCTGAATGTGGCAGTAAAACCTTCTAATATGGAATCTTCTTTATGTCATAAACATTTGTATTTATGACATCAGCACCTTCATCATCATTACTACAGGAGTTTATTACCACTGCCGCCTCTGTCATTGTGACGTCACCCACAGTGGTCTGAAGTGTTAACCCTTTAATGACGGGCAGTGTACTTACCACAGAGGCCATAAAGCTGAATAGAACATATCAGCGGCCATACAGGAAAAGGGATAATACAGGGAGCATCTCCGCACAAGAACTATCCATGACAAAGGGTTCTCCAGGATGAGATAACTTGTCTGCTTTCTCCAAAAACCAGCACCACACCTGTCCATAGGTTGTGTGTGGTACTACAGCTCATTACCATTCACTTCAATGGAGCAAACCTGCAATACCAGATACAACCTGTGGATAGGTGTGGTGCTGTTTTTGAAAGAAAGCAGCCATATTTTTCTAATCCTGCACAGCCCCTGTTAGAAATAGTTCAAAAAAAGTGGGGGAGAAGGAGAAGAAGGGGAGAGGGAAAGAAGAAATTAAAAAAAGGTAAAAAGAGGAACTCTGAGGTAAAAGATATCAAACTAGACTGAAAGGAGTCTGCTGGAGGTGCCAGATGGAAAGACAGATTTCTGCCATGGTGACCAGATTAGTTGAAATGTATCTTGAAGGGGGGTTTCAGAGAGTGGGTTTAACCCCTTCCCGCCCTATGAAGTGCTGTTGCATTGAAAAACTATGCAGTTCATCTTCAAATGCAGCGTCACAAAAACTAATTATTTTGTAAAAAATAAAACTATATAAATTTGGTATCGCCATAATCGTAACGACCCGCAGAATCAAGTTATCATGCAATTCATGCCGCCCGATGAACACTGTAAAATCAAAACAGAAATGGCGGAATTACAGGTTTTTTAAAATACATTATATGGTACATTAGGCCGCAGGGTAAATTCCACGTAAACAGCGCCATTCATCGGTTAACTGTTTAAATGATACCAGTTCAAGTGACCTTTATCGAAAAACACCATAAGAAATTTTTTCACAATTAATCTTCTAATTGGGCCTAGCATCTGTGATACTGTCTGCTGAGCCGTTGTATCTAAGCATATTATATGTGATACTGTCTGCTAAGCCGTTGTATCTAAGTAGACCTAAGTAGACAAAAGTAGATGGTCCAGCGCAGTCAAGTTTAAAACAGAACGTAGTTCTAATTTTATGTGGATGGTTAAAACAAGATCATTCCCAAATGTAGGTAAGGTGCCTACGCGTTTCAGACGTATACCACGTCCTTCCTCATGGCTTTAATGCTAACAACTAAATGTCAGAACGAGGTTTATATCCGGTTGCCAACAGGTGAAAATGAGTGATGTCACAGAATAGTGGTGCTGTCCAGCATAGTAGTGCTGAACTAGGGAGACGCCTATAGGGCATCAGCATTCTGTGAATAAAAGCTATCCAGCACGGTGGAGCTGTCCAGCAGAAGTGGTGCTGAAACAGAGAGACGGTGATAGGACATCACTGCTCCACTAGTAAGTTGTGTGCTTACAGCATTGGTTGATGGCTAGTAATAAATAATAAGATGAGGGATAATAATGATCCAAATCTATCCTAGAGTAGTGGATAGAATATTAATGCTAATTTCTGTTTATTAGGCTGTCGGATATAAACCTCTGAAATACTCACATCGAAAAATAAAAACATGAATAGACGCTAAAAAATACATGATATTAAACAGTTTAAGACAATACATGAACTGGAAAGAAGGGGAATTATGTATTGGTCTTCAAGGATAATTAGTATTGGAAAATTTGTTTTCCTTTGTATACTAGACCGTCAATTGGTTAACGGGAAATCTGATGGGGAAGGACCCGTTGATATGGATAATTAGGTGTCATCTGTAAAAGCCATGAACATTAACAGGTATTATTGATTATTAGGCCATATTAAATTCTACCGATCATTTCATAGATTCTTTTACTATTAGTGGAACATGAATTCTTTTTTTAGGTTCAGACCTTTAGGAAACCTGGTTTTTAGTGTAAATATCCAGTATGCTTCACGTGATAAGATTTTATGTTTGATGTTCCCCCCTCTGGTTGGAGTTTTGACTTTTTTTCTGGCATAACATCTCAGACTTATAATTGATCTATTATGGAAGGTTATGAAATGTTTTACAACATTGGAGATATTGGTGAGGTTGGGATTTCTTATATAGCCCAAATGTTCTAGTATCCTAGTTTTACATTTGCGGCTGGTGAAACCCACATACATTAGGTTGCATTCCAAACACTCCACAATGTATATCACTGCCTCACTGTTGCAATTAATGTAAGTTTGAATTGAAAAATTTGTATTGTTATCTGAATCTCTAAAAGTCTTAGTGGGCTTGGCATATGAACAGATTTTACATGGATGCGAGCCGCATTTAAAGAAACCCGTATATTGAAGCCATGTCAGTTTGGGAATGTTTGAGGAAAATATAGAAGGAGGCAACAGGTCACTTAGGGAAGGAGCTTTTCTGGACACTACACGACAACCATCCTTCAAAATATCTGACAGGGCCTCGTCTTACATTAGAATGGCTACATTTTTATGGACGATTTCTTTATTTCATTAAACTGACTACTGTGTTGTAACACCAAAGTAGGTACGTTTAGACCGGTATCTTTATTATTAGGTTTTGGCTCTAGAAGTATATCTCGGGGCTTTGTTTCTACAATGGAGGCTGCTCTTTTGAGGGTTCTGCATACCCTCTTTTGCGTAGTCTCCTACAAATTTACTGTTGTTCCACCCGGTAATTGGGGTCGTTACTACAATTTATTTTTGCTCTGTACATTTCTCCCACTGGGATTGATGAGATGGTTTGTCTGGGGTGACCGCTTGTTGCATACAGGATGGTGTTCCCTGAAATCGGCTTACGGTATGTTTTAGTGTTGATTATTTCCCCTGCATGACCTGTGAGTTCTAGGTCCAGAAACTGGATAGTATCTTTTTGTGAAGAATAGGTAAATTTCAAGTTGAATTGGTTGTCATTAAGATAATTGATGACATTTGGGATATCTGACATATTGCCTTCCCATATAAATAGCAGGTCGTCTATATACCTTGCATACCAGTTAATAGATCTGCCAAAAGGGTTATCACTAGAAAAAATGAAAAGTTCCTCCCACCAGGCCATCACAAGATTAGCCAAAGAAGGGGAGAATTTAGCTCCCATTGATACTCCCTGTAGTTGTAGGTAAAACAACCCATCGAACTGGAAGAAATTGTGTGTCATCAGGAAGACAAGGACCTCTAGTGTATATGATTGTAGCTCAAAGCTGTAGTTGCTGTGTTTAAAAAGATGATATTCTAGTGCCCTATGGGCTATTTCATGTGGGATATTAGGATAGAGTGAGGTCACATCACAGCTCAGCCATGTCAATTTATTTTCCCATCTTTTTTTGTGAAATGAGCATAACACATCTCTGGTGTCACGTAAATGGCCTGGGGTTCTTAGCGCAAGGGGTAGTAACAAGGAGTCTAGCCATTCAGAGAGTTTTTCTGTTAGTGATCCTATCCCTGACACTATGGGGCACATAGGTGGGGGGTTTATGCCTTTATGAGTCTTGGACAATGCGTGCATGATTGGAGTTGAGGGACATTGGACCATAATATATTCTGCTTGCTTACTTGTTAATACGCCACTACCTAAACCATTAGTTTGTTGAGCTTTTTTGCCATTTTCAGCTCTTTAGAGATATTAAAGTTCTTATTGCAACACTTCGAATTTTCAGATAGTGGCTGGAGATCCTTTTCAATTGCCCATTGAAATCTGTCCATAGAGTCTGTCTTAGATGCCAGAGGATAGAAGCCTGGATTTTTCGTAACAAAGTCCGCAGAACAATGAATATTTCTTATAGGAAGTTCTGAGTTCAGACTCTCTAAGCATTGCATTGCCCTATGTTCCTCAAACGATAGTGATCTATGTTCATGGATGTTTGTATTGGATTCTCTGAGATAAAAATCTGTTGTCATTGAGAGCGTATTATAAAAATGCCTCTTTACTGTTAAATTCCTTACAAATCGATTAATGTCCAGTAGTGTGTTGAAAGAATCGAACATGCGATTAGGGGCAAAATTGAGGCCCAACGACAGAACTTTGACTTGTGCTGGAGTCAGTTCGGATGAGTAAAGGTTGATCACATTAATGCTGAGTGTGGATTCCTGCGGTTCTGTAGGCGGCGGTTTTGTTCCTGGTCTGTTTGGGTGATGTTTCCTACCGCCCCTCCTTTCCCGTTTTTTTACTTCCTTGGTTTGCTGACTGGTTGGTATCTTTCGGAGTATAGGTTCCTAGAGTTATCACTATCTGAGGCTTCATTAAATCCTTCAATTGAATCAGGTTCCGAGGAGCTGAAACTGACTCTATTCAGACATACTTCGCGTTGGTGGCAGAAGCAGGAGCCATAGCAGGTCGTTGGAGGAGAGAGACAGGACAGGGGAGGTGAGCCAGTTCCTGGTGGTGTGGGAGGCAGGCAGGCATGCAGGTCCCAGCGGGTGGTGAGGTCATCTTCAGCTAGCTCCAGCTAGCTTTGGCTCCTGAGCGTACCGACGCAGGGCTATTTAACCCTGTCGGTACGCTCGTAGCGGGGGATGTGGCGCTTGCCCCTGGCTAGCATGGGTCGGCATGGTGATAATGTATCACCAGCCGACTCATGAGCGCCCGCACGAGACAGTCCGTGCGTGCGGGAGACTTGAAATGGAGACAGGGGATAACTATCCCTTGTCTCCATGGTTTCCAAACAAAGCAGGGCCATGCTAATTGTCCTGCTTTGCTTAGAACCGCATCCATGACCAGGGCTGTTGTTGTTACAGCCCTGGCTCATGATACATTATATGTTATATGTTTTATACACACATTATATATATATATATATATATATATATATATATACAGAAAAACAAAAAAGATCCAGCAGCACCGGTTGAAGGATGTGGGTGCAGGCCCCAGGGAGCAGATCAAGCTCTCAATATCAACAGAGATCCAAAAAATAGGCAGCACACCGTAGAAATTTAGTGAAAAAGAGGGTACTTTATTAACCCGAAGTGCCACGTTTCAGCTCTATCCACTAGAGCCTTTGTCAAGGCTTGAGAAAGGCTCTAGTGGATAGAGCTGAAACGTCGCACTTTGGGTTAATAAAGTACCCTCTTTTTCACAAAATTTCTACGGTGTGCTGCCTATTTTTTGGATCTCTATATATATATACATATACACTGTATATATACACACATATACATACACACTATATATATATATATATATATATATATATATATATATATATAGGGACACTTCCCTTTACAATCCCCCTGTTGTCGGGGACTCGACAATGCAATTTGGGGAAGTGTTTGTGGGGTTCTATTTACCCCCTCAACCTCCCTGGTTACTGGTAATGGTCTGAGATGGAAGGAAGTATACTATTGGACCTAGATACTCGACATCAGCTATCTCCTCAAGGACACCTTCCCGCCAGTCCTCTGACTCTGGAGTCTAGTGTCCAAAGAAACAAAACCTCAAAGTTCACAGAATGAAGATGAAATTAAATCTCCTAGTCCATAGAACGAAGTTGAGATAAAACTCACAGTCCATAGAACGAAGCCTCGAAGCTCATCAGACAAAGTTGAAATTAAACCTTCATAGTCCATAGAACGAAGAAACCTTCATAGTCCATAGAACGGGGTTGAAATAAACTCACAGTCCATAGAATGAAGCCTCAAAGCTCATCAAACGAACAAAGCTCATATGAAAACCTCAAAGTCCATGAACCGCAGATTTCTTGTTCTTTCTTGCTTGGAGTTTCTTCCTCTTGAGTGGCGTCAGCAGGTCTTTCCAGTGGCCGATCCAATTTTAACATGCCGACCCGTGTAAGGCTACTTGTGCCCTCATATGGTCAGCCTTGGAATGGCTTAGCCCGCCTTTCAACAACCTTTTGTACGTGATCCATTACTTTTCCAACTTTTCCCAGCATCTTGATTGAAGATGAAACAATCTTTGTGGGCCGATATCCAGGTCTTTATCATGGCAGGTTATCATCCCCGAGGAGGAGGTGAGGTCTTGGTACCCGGGATTCTTCTGTGGGGTGGAGTATTGCCTTCCATTTCCCCTCTAACATTCAATCCATCATCATATTGACCATACCAGTTCTCAGGTTGAGGTGGCAAATACCTACAAGGGTTTGTGTGTACCTTACCTGTCCCTAAGGGTTCCTACATACTACCCAATCACACAAACAAAGTGAAAAATAACCAAACATACAAAAATATTCCCCCCCAAACCATAGGTATATGTACATATAGAGATTCATGCTCAAACAGCATCTCTCACTACCCCTCCATAAACACGAGAAAGGTCCACATGTAAATGGGGTGACTACAGGCTGTAAATATATGCCCGCCTACACGTACATACTCACTCACTGTGGGACGGGCACGTCCTCACTGAGTATGCCTATGTTGCGGACACATATCAACACCTGGAATGTCTATATGTCTGAACCTAAAAAAAGAATTAATGTTCCACTATTAGCAAAAGAATCTATGAAATGATCGGCAGAATTTAATATGGCCTAATAATTAATAATACCTGTTAATGTTCATGGCTTTTACAGATGACACCTAATTATCCATATCAACGGGTCCTTCCCCCTTCAGATTTCCCGTTTGACGGTCTAGTATACAAAGGAAAACACATTTTCCAATACTAATTATCCTTGAAGACCAATACATAATTCCCCTTCTTTCCAGTTCATGTATTGTCTTAAACTGTTTAATATCATGTATTTTTTAGCGTCTAATTATGTTTTAATTTTTCGATGTGAGTATTTCAGAGGTTTATATCCGACAGCCTAATAAACAGAAATTAGCATTAATATTCTATCCACTACTCTAGGATAGATTTGGGTCATTATTATCCCTCATCTTATTATTTATTACTAGCCATCAACCAATGCTGTAAGCACACAACTTACTAGTGGAGCAGTGATGTTCTATCACCGTCTCTCTGTTTCAGCACCACTTCTGCTGGACAGCTCCACCCACTTCTGCTGGACAGCTCCACCGTGCTGGATAGCTTTTATTCACAGAATGCTGATGCCCTATAGGCGTCTCCCTAGTTCAGCACTACTATGCTGGACAGCACCACTTTTCTGTGACATCACTCATTTTCACCTGTTGGCAACCGGATATAAACCTCGTTCTGACATTTAGTTGTTAGCATTAAAGCCATGAGGAAGGACGTGGTATACGTCTGAAACGCGTAGGCACCTTACCTACATTTTCACCCTTGCATTCGGGAATGATCTTGTTTTAACTATGCAAATAAAATTGGAACTACGTTCTGTTTTAAACTTGACTGCGCTGGACCATCTACTTTTGTCCCCTTTTTTCCAGACCCATATATACCCAGTATAGATAATGTAGTAGATGTTACCTGCAGTCCTATGTAACACCTCTGATAACACAGTGATAGCTCTCTGAGTACAGATAATGCAGTAGATGTTACCTGTAGTCCTATGTAACACCAAAGATAACACAGTAATAACGGAGTACAGATAATGTAGTAGTGTTACCTGCAGTCCTATGTAACACCACAGATAACACAGTGATAACTCTCTAAGTACAGATAATGTAGTAGATGTTACCTGCAGTCCTATGTAACACCACAGATAACACAGTGATAACTCTCTGAGTACAGATAATGTAGTAGATGTTACCTGCAGTCCTATGTAACACCACAGATAACACAGTGATAACTCCCTGAGTACAGATAATGTAGTAGATGTTACCTGCAGTCCTATGTAACACCACAGATAACACAGTGATAACTCTCTGAGTACAGATAATGTAGTAGATGTTACCTGCAGTCCTATGTAACAACACAGATAACACAGTGATAACTCCCTGAGTACAGATAATGTAGTAGATGTTACCTGCAGTCCTATGTAACACCACAGATAACACAGTGATAACTCTCTGAGTACAGATAATATAGTAGATGTAAGAGACAAACACATGCAGAGACACAGAGACAGACACGCACACATACACACACACACACACACTGTAACATATACACATACAAATACAGAGACACATACTGTATACACACTACACACACATATACACACAGACACTCACCATGTATCCTTGCTGACAGGCTCACAAGTTTCTTTCAGGACAGGAGCTTCCTCCTCTGCTTCTCGGCTGTTATTTACTCCGTGTGTGTAACAGCAGAGCACAGAGTAGAGGCAGAGCCCAGTGGCACCCCCTACATGCTGGGAGGGTGCAACAAGGGAGTGGACCGGTCCAGTCCCCTGACCTGAGTCATCTGACCTCATGTCACTGACGTGAGGTCAAGTGTCAGGTAGGGTGATTGGACTGGTCCACTCCCTGGTCGTCACAGACCTCAGTCAGAACGACGCTGCGTGATTTCCTGGCTCTTCCTAAAGCTGCTGCAGGTGTCCGACATACAGGGCGCCTATCAGCAGCGATCAGCTGCTCTACGGCGCCCCCCTTCCCTACAACTTAGTTGCGCCCGGGGCACATAGGATACATGCTGCACACACCACTCACACATAGGAAACATGCTGTACATGCCACTCAAAAATAGGATACATGCTGTACACGCCAGTCACACATAGGATACATGCTGTACACGCCACTCACACATAGGATACATGCTGTACACGTCACTCACACATAAGATACCTGCTGCACACGCCACTCACACATATGACACATGCTGCACACGCCACTCACACATAGGACACATGCTGTACACGCCACTCACACATAGGATACATGCTGTACACACCACTCACACATAGGATACATGCTGTACACGCCACTCACACATAGGATACATGCTGTACACGCCACTCACACATAGGAAACATGCTGTACACGTCACTCACACATAAGATACCTGCTGCACACACCACTCACACATAGGATACATGCTGTACACACCACTCACACATAGGATAAATGCTGTACACGCCACTCACACATAGGACACATGCTGTACACGCCACTCACACATAGGATACATGCTGTACACGCCACTCACACATAGGATACATGCTGTACACACCACTCACACATAGGATAAATGCTGTACACGCCACTCACACATAGGATACATGCTGTACACGCCACTCACACCACACGTCACTCACACATAGGATAAATACTGTACACACCACTTACATATAGGACACATGCTGTACACTCCACTCACACATAGGATACATGCTGCACACACCACTCACACATAGGATACATGAAGTACACACCACTCACACATGGGATACATGCTGTACACACCACTCACACATAGGATACATGCTGTACTCGCCACTCACACATAGGATACATGCTGTACACGCCACTCACACATAGGATACATGCTGTACACACCACTCACACATAGGATACATGCTGTACAGGCCACTCACACATAGGATACATGCTGTACACGCCACTCACACATGGGATACATGCTGTACACACCACTCACACATAGGATACATGCTGTACAGGCCACTCACACATAGGATACATGCTGTACACACCACTCACAGATAGGATACATGATGTACACACCACTCACATATAGGATACATGCTGCATACGCCACTCACACATAGGATACATGCTGTACACGCCACTCACTCAGGATACATGCTGTACACGCCACTCACACATAGTACACATGCTGTACACGCTACTCACACATAGGATACATGCTGTACACGTCACTCACACATAGGATACATGCTGTACACGCCACTCACACATAGGATACATGCTGTACACGTCACTCACACATAAGATACCTGCTGCACACGCCACTCACACATAGGACACATGCTGTACACGCCACTCACACATAGAATACATGCTGTACACGCCACTCACACATAGGATACATGCTGTACAGGCCACTCACACATAGAATACATGCTGTACATGCCACTCACACATAGGATAAATGCTGTACACGCCACTCACACATAGGAAACATGCTGTACACGTCACTCACACATAAGATACCTGCTGCACACACCACTCACACATAGGATACATGCTGTACACACCACTCACGCATAGGATAAATGCTGTACACGCCACTCACACATAGGACACATGCTGTACACGCCACTCACACATAGGATACATGCTGTACACGCCACTCACACATAGGATACATGCTGTACACACCACTCACACAAAGGATAAATGCTGTACACGCCACTCACACATAGGATACATGCTGTACACGCCACTCACACCACACGTCACTCACACATAGGATAAATACTGTACACACCACTTACATATAGGACACATGCTGTACACTCCACTCACACATAGGATACATGAAGTACACACCACTCACACATAGGATACATGCTGCATACGCCACTCACACATAGGATACATGCTGTACACGCCACTCACACATGGGATACATGCTGTACACACCACTCACACATAGGATACATGCTGTACAGGCCACTCACACATAGGATACATGCTGTACACACCACTCACACATAGGATACATGATGTACACACCACTCACATATAGGATACATGCTGCATACGCCACTCACACATAGGATACATGCTGTACACGCCACTCACTCAGGATACATGCTGTACACGCCACTCACACATAGTACACATGCTGTACACGCTACTCACACATAGGATACATGCTGTACACGCCACTCACACATAGGAAACATGCTGTACACGCCACTCACACATAGGATACATGCTGTACACGTCACTCACACATAAGATACCTGCTGCACACGCCACTCACACATAGGACACATGCTGTACACGCCACTCACACATAGAATACATGCTGTACACGCCACTCACACATAGGATACATGCTGTACAGGCCACTCACACATAGAATACATGCTGTACATGCCACTCACACATAGGATAAATGCTGTACACGCCACTCACACATAGGATACATGCTGTACACGCCACTCACACCACACACCACTCACACATAGGATAAATACTGTACACACCACTTACATATAGGACACATGCTGTACACACCACTTACACATAGGATACATGCTGTACACGCCACTCACACATAGGATACATGCTGTACAGGCCACTCACACATAGGATACATGCTGCACACGCCACTCACACATAGGACACATGCTGTACACGCCACTCACACATAGGACACATGCTGTACACGCCACTCACACATATGATACATGCTGTACACGCCACTCACACATAGGATACATGCTGTACACGCCACTCACACATTGGATACATGCTGTACACGCCACTCACACATAGGATACATGCTGTACACGCCACTCACACATAGGATACATGCTGTACACGCCACTCACACATAAGATACCTGCTGCACACGCCACTCACACATAGGACACATGCTGTACACGCAACTCACACATAGAATACATGCTGTACACGCCACTCACACATAGGATACATGCTTTACAGGCCACTCACACATAGAATACATGCTGTACACACCACTCACACATAGAATACATGCTGTACATGCCACTCACACATAGGATACATGCTGCACACACCACTCACACATAGAATACATGCTGTACACGCCACTCACATAGGATACATGCTGTACATGCCACTCACACATAGGATACATGCTGCACACGCCACTCACACATAGGATACATGCTGTACACGCCACTCACACATAGGATACATTCTGCACACGCCACTCACACATAGGATACATGCTGCACACACCACTCACACATAGGATACATGCTGTACAGGCCACTCACACATAGGATACATGCTGCACGCGCCACTCACACATAGGATACATGCTGTACACACCACTCACACATTGGATACATATTGTACACGCCACTCACACATAGGATACATGCTGTACACACCACTCGCATAGGATACATGCTGTACATGCCACTCACACATAGGATACATGCTGCATACGCCACTCACACATAGGATACATGCTGTACATGCCACTCACATATAGGATACATGCAGTACACGCCACTCACACATAGGATACATGCAGTACACGCCACTCACACATAGGATACATGCAGTACACACCACTCACACATAGGATACATGCTGTACACGCCACTCACACATAGGATACATGCTGCACACGCCACTCACACATAGGATACATGCAGTACACGCCACTCACACATAGGATACATGCAGTACACACCACTCACACATAGGATACATGCTGTACACGCCACTCACACATAGGATACATGCTGTACACACCACTCACATAGGATACATGCTGTACACCCCACTCACACATAGGATACATGCTGTACATGCCACTCACACATAGGATACATGCTGCACACGCCACTCACACATAGGATACATGCTGTACATGCCACTCACACATAGGATACATGCTGTACAGGCCACTCACACATAGGATACATGCTGCACACGCCACTCACACATAGGATACATGCTGTACATGCCACTCACACATAGGATACATGCTGTACATGCCACTCACACATAGTATACATGCTGTACAGGCCACTCACACATAGGATACATGCTGCACGCGCCACTCACACATAGGATACATGCTGTACACGCCACTCACACATTGGATACATATTGTACACCCCACTCACACATAGGATACATGCTGTACACGCCACTCACACATAGGATACATGCTGTACATGCCACTCACACATAGGATACATTCTGCATACGCCACTCACACATAGGACACATGCTGTACACACCACTCACACATAGGATACATGCTGCACACGCCACTCACACATAGGATACATGCTGCACACACAACTCACACATAGGATACATGCTGTACATGCCACTCACACATAGGATACATGCAGTACACGCCACTCACACATAGGATACATGCTGCACACGCCACTCACACATAGGATACATGCAGTACACGCCACTCACACATAGGATACATGCAGTACACACCACTCACACATAGGATACATGCAGTACACACCACTCACACATAGGATACATGCAGTACACACCACTCACACATAGGATACATGCTGTACACACCACTCACACATAGGATACATGCTGTACACGCCACTCACACATAGGATACATGCTGCACACGCCACTCACACATAGGATACATGCAGTACACGCCACTCACACATAGGATACATGCAGTACACACCACTCACACATAGGATACATGCAGTACACGCCACTCACACATAGGATACATGCTGTACACACCACTCACACATAGGATACATGCTGTACACCCCACTCACACATAGGATACATGCTGTACACACCACTCACATAGGATACATGCTGTACACCCCACTCACACATAGGACACATGCTGTACACGCCACTCACACATAGGATACATGCTGTACACACCACTCATACATTAGACATATGCCGTACATCCACAAGACCACTGCAGCCAGTCATTGACCTCAGCGGTGTCGCTAGCATGTACAGCACATGACCGCTGAGACCAGTGATTGGCTGCAGTGTTCACATGGATGAACGGCATGTTTTCACTAGGTTCAGTAATGGAAAGAATTGGGTCTAGCAGAGGTTGACCATTCACAGAAGCGACAGCTGGAGGTTTCTCCAAAGGCGTCGTGGGCAAATAGAGACGGTCTACTAAGGCCTGTTGGATGAAATTCGCAGTCGCTCCAGAATCCAGATAAGCGGAAACAGAGTGCGATTCTGGTTTATTTTTATTCTCATTTCGATAAGATATTAATACATATAACAAAAAAACAATCCCGACCCCTCCCCCAACCTAATCCTAATACAAAAACCTTACTTATACATTACAAAGTACATTTTAAGCGTATACATATGTATTATTAGTTTAAAAAAAAACAAAAAACCTTCAACTCTCTCCCATACGTAGCTCTCCGACCACCCTCACATCTTTACCCAATTGTCATCCTTGAGTTGAACATAACCCTTTGTTCATCTGTCATGCTCTTGATCCATGGTTCCCATAGTTGTTCAAATGTAACATTTTTATTTTTGCTATTATAATATCCAAACTCCATGTTTATATTCCTTAGTATTATTCTGTGCCAAGCTTACCCAGAATTGGTGAACCATAGGACAATTCCAAAACATGTGCGAGAAATCTGCCTCTGATATCCCACATTTTCCCGTAAACCTTTTCATTTTCTTTGGCGTTAAATACAAACCGTGTATAATAAAACATTATGTCATTCTATGGGATCTATTCAATTACAATTTACCAGTGCATCTGCTTATTTTTCTCCATTCATTGTCATCTATTATCCCAAAAAGATATTCCCACTCCCCCCTTCCTCTTTGATTCCCCTCCCCTCTAGACTCGCATTTTAATTTCTTATAAATCCGTTCTAGTAAACCTTTTCCCCTCCCAAATTGATATAAGTTCCATAACGAGTCAGAAGACTCCAAATGGAATAAAGTTTTATCCCGAGTCACAATCACCGCGTGATGTCATTGAAAATATTTACATCTCATATGTGAAGGAATATTCTATTCTGTCCTCAGTGTATCCCAATCTTTCAGATTGTCATTAGAAAAAATAAAATGTCTAACCAACCTGAGTCCATATTCGGACCATCCACTCCAATCAGTTATTTTATTAACCTCTAATATATTAAAGTTGACAATTAATGTTGTGAAGCTCGATGCTCCATTTAAATGAACATTTTTCTTAATTGAACCCCAATTTCATGCATCATATATATTGTTGGACACTCCTTACAATTTCTCAATTGCCCGGACTCCATTACCTCAAGTATATTCTGAAGATGGCCCCTACTAGACTTACTAATATTTTGTATAAACGGAGATTGTTTCCCACTCAAAATATATTTCTCCACTTTCCTGACAAAAAATATATTCTCAAGTCAGGTACTGCCAGTCCACCCTCTTCTCCTCTATCCATCAAGTATTTTAACTTCATCCTGGGTTTCCTTCCTCTCCAAATTAGCTCCCTCATTAACCCCTTCCCTCTTTGGCCACTTTTGACCTTCCTGACAGAGCCTCATTTTTCAAATCTGACATGTTTCCCTTTATGTGGTAATAACTCCAGAATGCTTTCACCTATCCAAGCGATTCTGAGATTATTTTCTCGTGACACATTGGACTTTACGTTACTGGCAAAATTTGCTCGATATATTCAGTATTTAATGGTGAAAAATACCAAAATTTTGTGAAAAATTGCAAAAATGAGCATTTTTCTCAATTTAAATGTATCTGCTTGTAAGGCTGGGTTCACACGTGGCGAAATTTCACTTGAATTCCGCTGCGGACACTCCGCAGCGTTAATCCGCAGCGGAGCCGTTTCTCCATTGACTTCCACTTCTATTTAGAAGTGTTCGTTTAGACGAGGCGTAAAATTCCGCTGCGGAGCATAGGCTGCGGAGCGGAATTTGGTGTCCGCAGCATGCTCTGTCTGTTGCGGAGCAGTGGCGGACTGGTTGCGGACTCATTGCGGAATTTCTCCATTGACTTCAATGGAGATTCTAAATTCCGCAATGAAGTCCGCAGCTGTCATGCACATGTTATGTGTGCTGCGGATGCGTCTTGCTTTTTTGACATGACATTTCTTCATTCTGGCTGGACCTATGTATTTCTAGGTCTACATCCAGACTGAGGAAGTCAATGGGGCTCCCGTAATGACGGGAGCGTTGCTAGGCGACGTCAGTAAATAGTCACTGTCCAGGGTGCTGAAAGAGTTAAGCGATCGGCAGTAACTGTTTCTGCTCCCGGGACAGTGACTACCGATCCCAATATACAGCAACCTGTCAAAAAAAATAGAAGTTCATACTTACCGAGAACTCCCTGCTTCTGTCTCCAGTCCGGCCTCCCAGGATGACGTTTCAGTCTAAGTGATGGCTGCAGCCAATCACAGGCTGCAGCGGTCACATGGACTGCCGCGCCATCCAGGGAGGTCGGGCTGGATGCCGAAAGAGGGACGTGTCACCAAGACAACGGCCGGTAAGTATGAAATTTGTTTACTTTCACTAGGGAAAGTGCTGTCCCTTCTCTCTATCCTGCACTGATAGAGAGAAGGGAAGCACTTTTCCCGCAGTCCGCAGCAGCTAGTCCGGTTCAATTTACTGCACATTTTGGGCAGATCCGCCGCAGAATCTGCAACGCAGATTCTGTGCGGCATTGATGCGGACAGTTGCGGAGGAAATCCGCCACGTGTGGACATGCCCTAAGACAGGCAGTTATAACACACAAAATTGTTCCTAAATAACATCCCCCATATGTCTACTTTAGATTGGCATTGTTTTTTGAACAACGTTTTATTTTTCTAGGACGTTACAAGGCTTTGAACTTTAGCAGCAATTTCTCCGAATTTCCAGGAAAATTTCAAAAGGCTATTTTTGCAGGGGCCAGTTAAAGAGGCTCTGTCACCAGATTATCAAATCCTTATCTCCTATTGCATGTGATGGGCGCTGCAATGTAGATAACAGAAAAAAAAAAAAAATTCTTTTTTAAAACGATCATTTTTGCCCAAGTTATGAGCAATTTTATATTTATGCAAATTAGCTTTTCAATGGACAACTGCGCGTGTTTTCTCGTATTTCCAACTGGGCGTGTATTGTGTTTTTACCAACTGGGCGTGTATTGTGTTTTTACCAACTGGGCGTTGTGAATAGAAGTGTATGACGCTGACAAATCAGCATCATACACTTCTCATCGTTCCCACCCAGCTTCTTTCACTGCAGAAATACAGCGTGACGTTACCCACAGGTCCTTCAACCTTGTCGTCGGACAAAGAAGATACATCGGCTCCAGGCGTCCAAAAGGTTAATATGCTCATCTCTAGGGAGTTTGCCAAAACAGTGAACATCCCCCAAAAGTGATCCCATTTGGGAAACTACACACCTCAAGGAAATTATCTAGGGGTATAGTGAGCATTTTGACCGCACAGGTTTTTTACAGAAATTATTGGAAGTAGGCCGTGAAAATTAAAATCTAAATATTTTCAAAGAAAATGTAGGTTTCCACAAGGACTAAAGGAGAAAAAGCACTGCAAAATGTGTAAAGCAATTTCTCCCGAGTAAAACAATACCCCACATGTGGTAATAATTGGCTGTATTGAGACACGGCAGGGCTTAGAAGCGATGGAGCACCATTTGGCTTTTGGAGCTCAAATTTAGCAGGAATAGTTTGCAGAGGCCATGTCACATTTACAAAGCCCCTGAGGGGACAAAACAGTGGAAATCCCCCACAAGTGACCCCATTTTGGAAACTACACCCATTGAGGAAATTATCTAGGGGTATAGTGAGCATTTTGACCCCACAGTTTTTTTTGCAGAAATTATTGGAAGTAGGCCATGAAAATAAAAATCTAAATTTTTTCAAAGAAAATGTAGGTTTAGCTAATTATTTCTCATTTCCACAAGGACTGAAGGAGAAGAAGAAGAAATAAAAGGACAAAAAGACGGCGCCACCTTGTGTAGATCAGTGAGTTGAGGTGAGGCAAAATGGCAAGAAATGTGCTCACCTGAAAACGGAGGTTTTAAAGCATGTAATATCCACAGTGCTGCTGCCAGATCCGAGTCGGTATCCAGATGGGACCGTTTGGGTAGAAACAAGTGCAGGTAAAAAAGTGGATCATTTCAAAGGCGCTGCTGTGTGGTGAGAATGATGTGAAACGAAGTCCCGAGGTATTATTGATAAGTTCAATTTATTGTGAGTGGCTACGCGTTTCGACGATGAACAATCGTCTTCATCAGGCCATGTACATATCAGAAAGGACACAACTTATATAGCATATAGGTTCAAATTAACATAAGTGAAAAAAAAACGCCAAATCTGACGGGGTCAAGGTGCGATCGTGACGTCACTCCCGGCTTTTTTACACACTGTTCCCATCGCAGGGCTATGAATGCGTAATGTATTTTAACAAACAAGCCAAATATTTACTAGTAGACTGAGATACAATTGAAAGAATGAAAAGAAAAAATGAAGAATAAAATAAAAGAAAAAATGAAGAATGTAGCTGGGTTGGAATGAACTAAGCCGGGACGCGGCTTCGTTACCAGGACAACCAAGCGGGGATCAGAGCGAGGGAGCGAATGGATAGATCTATGCTTGCCGTAGGTAAGATATTGAACAAATTAAAAACTGCTTAAAAAACATGTATTATTTAAATACGAGATGCACATAGATACAGTATCAGACATAGATATTCTTTTGTGACAGCACGGATAAAACATTAGATAACTAAATTTAGCGTGGTTCGCAACTTGGTTCGGTCCTGATTTTGATTGGAATATGTAGCATATTTTAAAACTGGAATGTAATTTAATATGAAGATCTTATTCTTTACAATAGTGTACATTAAAAGAAATGAATAGAAATGCAATTATATTACTAGGTCAATAGTGCGGAACCACGGCACCGTAGGATCCGAAGACAGGACAGGCAGAACATACCACAGGTAAGTTGATAAAAAAATCCATTAAGGTTAAAAATGATAATATGTGAGAATTTTGCTGTTTTAAAAGGAAAATATATACAGACGAGGGTTGCGTAGCCCAAAGAAAAATAAATGAGTAAATTAGGCAGTCAGATTACAAATGTTTAATGATATGTGATAATTTGGAGATCATTTGGCCTCAAATATTTTGTAAAAATTTTTGAGGTGTAGGTTAGTCCAATGATGATTCAGAGATGTCATTCAAACCTCTTGGGTGTAAAGTCTGCAATTTAAAAATCCAATAATTTTCCCTCTGTTTGAGTTTATTAAATCTGTTGGGAACGTCGTGATGTATCTCTTCGATGGGTGTAACTGTAATTTGATTGAATTGGCATTTATGTATGTGAGTGAAATGGCGAGACACACTATGTTTCAAAAAGCCTGTGTTCACATTGAATCTATGTTTGTTTATTCTGGATCTGAGGTGTTGTGTCGTTCTCCCTACATATTGGAGTTGGCATGTACATTCCAATAGATAAATCTCATATGTACTGCTACAACTTAGGGGTGACTTGATTGGAAAGGACTCTTTTGTGACTGTTGATGTGTATGAGTATTTTTTGTTATTGATACTATTGCAGCATAGGCATCGTGGGTGGCCACATTTGTAGGAGCCATTGGGTCTGGATAGAAACGTTGCTGATATTGTTTTGGGTTTACGGATTCTGCTGGGGGCTAGAATATTTTTCAGAGTTAGCGATCGTCGAAAAGTGATGCTTGGATGAGCGGGTATCGCATCTTTGAGGTAAGGGTCACTTTTTATGATGTGCCAATATTTGTGCAAGATTGACCTGATTGTCTTGTTCCCTTGGTTAAATGTTGTGATGAAATTGGCGTTATATTTATTTGGTTCTGGTTTTCTCTGTACAGGGATTAGGCAGGAGTCCTGAGATAATAGTGAGGCTTTTAGTCTTGCATCTTTGATAAGTTGTAGAGGGAAGTTCTTTTCTCTAAATCTTCTCTCTAAAATATTGCACTCTGATTTAAAATTTACGTTGGTACTGCAATTTTTACGTACTCTTCTAAATTGACCGAAGGGTACATTGGTTAACCACGGGCGATAGTGGGCACTTTTGAAGTCGATATAGCTGTTCACATCGACAGATTTAAAGTGAGTTTTTGTGACAAAACGTTCAGTCATGATGTCATAGCTGATGTTTAGGTCCAGGTAATCGATTGAGATTTCAGAAAATGTGTGCGTGAAAGAGATATCATAACTGTTAGTGTTTAAAAGTTTTATAAAACTAGAAGCTTCGTTTTCTGATCCTGTCCACACGAAGAACAGGTCGTCGATGTAACGCCTATATAAAAGAATGTTATTTTTAAAAGAATGTTCCCCAAAAATGTATTCCTCTTCGAAGGCCCCCATGTACAGATTTGCGTAGGCTGGTGCGAATCTGGTACCCATCGCACAGCCTCTGATTTGATTATAAAAACTGTTATTAAAAGTGAATGTGTTATGATGAAGAATAAAATCAATGCAATCGGTTAGGAAGGAAACTTGATTATCAGGGATTAGGACATTAGATGATAGGAATGATTTGGTTACCTGCATGCCTTTATTATGTGGGATATTGCTGTACAAGGAGGTTACATCAGCTGTTAAAAAATGTATGTTGGATGTAGTTGCGTCAATTTTGAGATTGAATAGATCTCTGATTAGTTGAGTAGAGTCTTTGAGATAAGATGGTAACATAAGTACAAATGGTTGAAGGTGTAGGTCTACAAAGTGAGAGAGGTTACTGGTTAATGAGCCGATTCCTGAAATGATGGGACGTCCGGGGGGGTCTGTGAGTGTTTTGTGGATTTTGGGGAGATGATAGATAAAAGGTATGTTGGGGAAGGGTACATGTAAAAAACTTTTTTCTTTTTTCGTGAGTAGGCCCTCCTGGAAGGCTTTCTCAATCATAGACGTATATTTACATATCTAGGCGGGAAGGGGATTGGACGTTAATTTACAATAAAAAGCGTTGTCATTTAAAATCCTCATGGTTTCCTCGAGATAATTGTCTCTGTTCTGGATCACTATTCCTCCCCCTTTGTCGGCAGGATGAATGACTATGTCTTCGTTATTTTGCAGGGATTTGATAGCCCTTCTTTCATGTGAGGTTAGATTATCTTGATAGAGATGGGGAGTCTCTAACGTCCTGAATTCATTACTCACTAGTGTTGAAAAAGTTTCAATGAGGGGACCCTGGTGATGGATAGGGTAAAATTCAGATTTGGAGTAAACTTCAACTGGGATGGCTTTTAAATTTGGAGGAGGTATCTGTGGATCCTCTAATGTAATGGATGGTATATAGGGTTTCTGTAAAGCAAAGTGTCTGATGAGAGTAAGCTTTCTAATAAAACGGTTGAGGTCCATAAATAAATCAAAATCATTAGATAAAGATGTGGGGCAAAAGGACAGTCCTTTGTTGAGCAAATTTGTCTCATGGGTGTTTAGCGTGTAGGATGACAAATTAAATATTTTTATTGTTTTATTCGGTTTTTCTTTGAGTTCAATCTCGGACATTGGCTTATTGCGTTTCCTGCCTCCTCTCCGTCCTCTATGTCTGTATTTAGTTTTCTTTTTATGGAGATTTTCTGTATTTTCGGAAAAAAACGGGTGATGGTTTGTGCTTTGGGGCTCATTATATATGGTAGGAGAATGTCGTTGCTGGAAACTGTGGGGGTTAATGGGGGTCTGGTAAGTTCTGAGGGAAGGCCCAAAAAAGAGGTTGCTGCATAGGTGATGTCAAGTAAGGATGTTGCTAAATCAATATTGGAGGGGTTGTCTATGATAGGTAGAGATGTGGAAAAGCTCCTACGAGGGCTTGTATGTGTGCCAGGAGGGGAGGACTGGGGGGTGCTGTGCACTGATAGTTGGAGTAAGGAAATCAAGCTATCTTCCATGGAATCGTTATGTGAGGAGGAGGGGGAGTCAGGAATAGTCAGGACTTCCATTGGTTCAGGTATTGAAAATAACTTGGAGTAGTGATAATCCAAATCAGATGCCCTAAAGGCATTCAGAGGTATTTCAGTAATTAGTCCCTTGCTAGGTAAGGGACCGGATTGTGTGGAATTGCAATCCAGGTCTGAGTGGTGGGAAAGGGGTTTAGTTGTCACTAAGGGAATAAGTATGGGATGTTTCTCAGCAAGAATAGTATTAGGTATTGTAAAGAATAAGATCTTCATATTAAATTACATTCCAGTTTTAAAATATGCTACATATTCCAATCAAAATCAGGATGGAACCAAGTTGCGAACCACGCTAAATTTAGTTATCTAGCATTTTGACCGCACAGGTTTTTTATAGAAATTATTGGAAGCAGGCCGTGAAAATTTTTTCTCATTTCCACAAGCACTAAAGGAGAAAAAGCACCACAACATTTGTAAAGCAATTTCTCCGGAGTAAAACAATACCCCACATGTGGTAATAAACGGCTTTTTGGACACACGGCAGGGCTTAGAAAGGATGGAGCACCATTTGGTTTTTGGAGTTACCATTTAGCAGGAATGGTTTGCGGAGGCCATGTCACATTTACAAAGCCCCTGAGGGGACAATACAGTGGAAATCCCCCGCAAGTGACCCCATTTTGGAAACTACACCCATTGAGGAAATTATCTAAGGGTATACTGAGCGTTTTGACCCCACAGGTTTTTTGCAGAAATTATTGGAAGTAGGCCCTGACAATAAAAGTCTCCATTTTTTCAAAGAAAATGTAGTTTTAGCTAATTTTTTCTCATTTCCACAAAGACTGAAGGAGAAAAAGCACAAATTTGTAAAGCAATTTCTCCCGAGTAAAACAGTACCCCATATGTGGTAATAAACGGCTGTTTGGACACACGGCAGGGCTTAGAATGGAAAGAGCGCTATTTGGCTTTTGGAGATCACATTTAGCAGGAATGGTTTGCGGAGGCAATGTCACATTTACAAAGCCCCTGAGGGGACAAAACAATGAAAACGCCCAAAAAGTGACTCCATTTATGAAACTACACCCCTTGAAGAATCCATCTAGGAGTATTGTGAGCTTTTTTACACCATAGATGTTTCATAGAATTTATTAGAATTGGGCAGTGAAAATAAAAACAATCATTTTTCTTCAATAAGACGTAGCTTTACCGCAAAATTTTTTGTTTTCTCAACAAATAAAGGAAAAAAAGAACCCAAGATTTGTAAAGCAATTTCTCCCGATTACGGCAATACCCCCATATGTTGTCATAAACTGCTGTTTGGGCACACGGCAAGGCTCAGAAAGGAAGGAGCGCCATTTGGAGTGCAGATTTTGCTGGATTGGTTTCTGGACGCCTGTGGGACCAAAACTGTGGAACCCCCCAGAAGTGACCACATTTTGGAAAATACACCCCTCAATGCATTTACCTAGGGGTGTAGTAAGCATGTTAACCCTGCAGGTGTTTTGTTGAAATTAGTGTGCACTCGATGTTGCAGAGTGAAAATGAGATTTTTTTTCCATAGATATGCCAATATGTGGTGCCCAGCTTGTGCCACCATAACAAGACAGCTCTCTAATTATTATGCTGGGTTTCCTGGTTTTAGAAACACCCTTCATGTGGCCCTTTTTTTTGCCTGGACAGTCGACCAGACTCAGGAGTGAAAGCGTATCATGCGAAATCGAGGCCTAATTTGGAGATTTATAAAGTATTGGTTCACAATTGCAGAGTCTCAGATGTGAAAAAATAAAAAGAAACCCCTGAGAAGTGACCCCATTTGGAAACTGCACCCCTCAAGGCATTTATTAAGGGGTGAGCATTTTCACCCCACAGGTCTTTTCCATAAATGATTGCGCTGCGGATGGTGCAAAGTAAAAATTGATATTTTTCCCTAGATATGCCATTTCAGTGGCAAATATGTCATGCCCAGCTTATGCCATTGGAGACACACACCCCAAAAATTGATAAAAGGGTTCTCCCGGGTATTACAATGCCATATATGTGGAAGGAAACTGTTGTTTGGGCACACTGTAGGGTTCAGATGGGTGGGAGCGCCATTTGGCTTTTGGAGCGCGGAATTTGCTTGGTAATATTTTTGTTTGGAGTCTCACTGGTGTTTCCGTTTATAATGTAGGGCATATGTGAGTTGAACAGAGTACATCAGGGGCATAGTCAGGGGGTATAATAATCGGGTAAAAAAAACAATAAAATAATCCATAGATGTGTGTTACGCTGTGAAGCAATCCTTTCTACACAGGCCGGTGTCGCACTGATATATGGCGTCCTTTATTATCCCCCTTTTGGTCCACACTCCGCACCTTTGCAGTTTGGGGAATTTTGCTTGGAATGTGTTGTCCTGGTATAATACGGGCACCGTCGCTTCCAGCAGATATGTTTGGGCCCTCCCCTTCCTGGTTCCCTAATTTTAGGTCCTTGGTAATTTGCCTCTTGAAACAGAAGAAATGTTCCCCTCGGGCACAACTGCATATTTTTTATTTCCTGACTTACTGAAGCCATAACTAATTTTATTTTTTCACAGATGTAGTGGTATGAGGGCTGTTTTTTTGCGGGACGCGCTGTAGCGATTATTGGTACCATTTTGGGGTACATGCAACTTTTTTTTATCACCTTTTATCCTATTTTTTGGGAGGCCAGGTAAACAAAAAAACGCAATTCTGGCACAGCTTTTTTAGATTTTTTTTTATACAGTGTTCACCACGCGTTATAAACTACATGTTACCTTTATTCTGCGGGTCAGTACGATTCCGGCGATACCTAATTTACAGAACTTTTTTATGTTTTACAACTTTTTGCACAATAAAATTACTTTTGTAAAAAGAATGTATTTTTTCTGTCGCCAAGTTGTGAGAACCATAACGTTTTAATTTTTTTGTCGACGGAGGTGTATGAGGGCTTGTTTTTTGCGGGACGAGCTATAGTGTTTATAGGTACCATTTTTGGATACGTGCGACTTTTTGATCACTTTTTGATCACTTTTTATTCCAATTTTTGTAGGGCAAAGTGACCAAAAAACAGAAACTCAGGTATAGTTTTCGACGAGGTTTTTTTACGCTGTTTTACCGCGTACAATAAATAATATAATATTTTGATACCACAGGTTGTTACGGTCGCGGCGATACCAAATACGTATGGTTTATTATTATTTTTTAATAATAAAGGACTTGATAAGAGAAAAAGGGCGATTGTGTTTTATTTTATTACTTGAAACTTTTATTGTTTTCAAACTTTTATTTTTTTCACTTTTTTTTACATTTTTTTATACTTTCTTTTACATTTTTTTTCAAGTCCCACTAGGGGACTTGAAGTTCCAACTGTCTGATGGTTTTTTTCTAATACATTGCACTACCTACTTAGTGCAATGTATTAGATCTGTCAGTTATTCACTGACAGCAAGCCGATAAGGCTTCACCTTCCGGCGGGGCCTAATCGGCTTCCGTAATGGCAGAGCAAGAGACTATTGTGTCTCCTGTTGCCATAGCAGCAGTCGCCAGTCCTGATTGCCTGTCAGCGCTGGTGATCTGCTAGTAAACACTACGATGCAGCAATCGCTTTCGATTGCTGCATCGAAGGGGTTAATGGCAGGGATCGGAGCTACCTCCGGTTCCTGCCATTACAGGTGGATGTCAGCTGTAACATACAGCTGACTTCCACCGCTGATGACGCCGGATCAGCTCCTGACCCGGCGCCATCTTGCCGGCGGCTACGGAAGCCAATCAGGCTCCGCCGCCGGGCAGATTTTGACCGGCATCCGTACTAGGCAGACCGGGAGGCCAGTATTAGGCCTCCAGTTGCCATTGCAGCCACCGAAACCCTGGCAATGTCATTGCTGGGGTTCCGATGAGCTGCAAACACCTTAAGTGCAGCACTCGCGTTTGAGCGCTGCACTTAAGGAGTTAATGGTGGGGATCGAAGCTCATTTCGGTCCCTGCCATTACATCCGGATCTCAGCTGTAAGATACAGCTGAGATCCGGTGATGATGGCACCAACTCAGCTTCAGAGCCGGTGCCAAACATTTGGCGTATGGATACGGCAATTTGCGGGAAGTCATAGCTTTCCATGGCGTACCCATACGGAAAATGTCGGGAAGGGGTTAATGTAAGGATTTGTACACTTAATTGTGCAGCAACGCTTGTTGTCTCCATTCTATGTCAGTGTGGGAAGTAGATGTCCGGCCTTATGATTTTGTGATATGTGATAGACCCAGAATCCCAATCACCAAACCAAAGAATGCAAAATAAAGACACAAAACATTATAATTGGGTGTTAAATGGTCAAAACTTTTATTATATTATATGACCAAACCCAAAATGGCAAACCTCCGACTCACGAAGAGTCACCCTCCAGCACGCAGGAAAGGAAAAACCCCCTGTGGGGGAAACCTCTAGGGAAACCATGGCTGGAGGATTGCCCTTCCTCTGGGCTTAGAAGGTGCCAAAATATCATTTGTAACAGAATTTGTACGTTTTCTCAGATTTTCAAGGAAAGACATTACAATGAACGAACGACATAAAACACATAAATCGGCTGATCTGGTTGGCTAGGCGGATGTCTCTCTTCCTGGGCACCCATTAAAATGAATGGGTGATCCACGGATGAGACGGGTCCTCCAGATGCCTCCTTGTAGCACCTGTCTCCGCTCTGGCTAATAGGGGGGGGGGGATCTCCTGCTGGAAACCCCCCTCTATTACAGACAACCCGTAAGAAGAGGATGGCATCACTGTGATGAAGAAGTGGTCTGGGGTGAAGGGTTTCCCTGCTAGAACCTCCAAATTACATCAGGTCGGCATTGGTGGGGAAGTCAAGCTCAAGGTCCTCAGTCCCATCCAATATGGCGCTGAATGTGGCAGTAAAACCTTCTAATATGGAATCTTCTTTATGTCATAAACATTTGTATTTATGACATCAGCACCTTCATCATCATTACTACAGGAGTTTATTACCACTGCACAACTCATTCATTGTGACGTCACCCACAGTGGTCTGAAGTGTTAACCCTTTAATGACTGGCAGTGTACTTACCACAGAGGCCATAAAGCTGAATAGAACATATCAGCGGCCATAAAGGAAAAGGGATAATGCAGGGAGCATCTCCGCACAAGAACAATCCATGACAAAGGGTTGTCCAGGATGAGAGAACTTGTCTGCTTTCTCCAAAAACGAGCACCACACCTGTCCATAGGTTGTGTGTGGTACTACAGCTCATTACCATTCACTTCAATGGAGCAAACCTGCAATACCAGATACAACCTGTGGATAGGTGTGGTGCTGTTTTTGGAAGAAAGCAGCCATATTTTTCTAATCCTGCACAGCCCCTGTTAGAAATAGTTCAAAAAAAGGGGGGAGAAAATAAATTTAAAAAATGTAAAAAGAGGAACTCTGAGGTAAAAGAAATCAAACTAGACTGAAAGGAGTCTGCTGGAGGTGCCAGATGGAAAGACAGATTTCTGCCATGGGGACCAGATTAGTTGAAATGTATCTTGAAGGGGGGCTTCAGAGAGTGGGTTTTAACCCCTTCCTGCCCTATGAAGTGCTGTTGCATTGAAAAACTATGCAGTTCATCTTCGAATGCAGCGTCACAAAAACAAATTATTTTATAAAAAATAAAACTATATAAATTTGGTATCGCCATAATCGTAACGACCCGCAAAATCAAGTTATCATGCAATTCATGCCGCCCGATCAACACTGTAAAATCAAAACAGAAATGGCGGAATTACAGTTTTTTTTTCAATTCAGCCCACAAAATGTAGTTTTTTTTACATTTTTAAAACATTATATGGTACATTAGGCCGCAGGGTAAATTCCACATAAACAGCGCCATTCATCGGTTAACTGTTTAAATGATACCAGTTCAAGTGACCTTTATCGAGAAATCCCATAAGACATTTTTACCCAATTCACGTTTTAATTGGGCCTAGCATGTGTGATACTGTCTGCTAAGCCGTTGTATCTCAGCATATTATATGTGATACTGTCTGCTGAGCCGCTGTCTCCTATCAAGTAGCAGAGCTATCAGGTGACATAGTGTAATGAAACGGGGTAGGGAGACGGACAGGTGAGCCCTAATCTACCCGAAACTCAGTCCCTGCCTACTTGCACGGCCCGTCCTAAGTGACGGCGGACAACTGGGCGACGGTCCCTACGCTCAATAAGTGCAAGACAGACAACACAAGACAAGGGCACACAGAAGAAAAAGGGGGAGGTAGGGGCAGTTGCCCACGTAAACACCGTGAGCAACAGGCAGTGGTGAACGAGCCAAGACAAACCAGGAGAGTACGAAGTAGCAAATCAGAGCAAGAGAATAGTCAGTCAAGTCGGGGTCAATAAGTAACAGCGGTCAATAAGGTAAATAGCAGGAATAGCAGAGCCAGGAAACCAGACAATCACAGGCAAGGAACATGCTGCAAGTGAGGGTAAAAATAGACCAAGGGCGGGAGCTAGAACCGTCAGGCCAATTGCCAAGAAACTGAAGATTTCCTACAACGGTGTGTACTACTCCCTTCAGAGGACAGCACAAACAGGCTCTAACCAGAGTAGAAAGAGAAGTGGGAGGCCCCGCTGCACAACTGAGCAACAAGACAAGTACATTAGAGTCTCTACTTTGAGAAATAGATGCCTCACAGGTCCTCAACTGGCAGCTTCATTAAATAGTACCCGCAAAACGCCAGTGTCAACGTCTACAGTGAAGGGGCGACTCCGGGATGCTGGCCTTCAGGGCAGAGTGGCAAAGAAAAAGCCATATCTGAGACTGGCTAATAAAAGGAAAAGATTAATATGGGCAAAAGCACACAGACATTGGACAGAGGAAGATTGGAAAAAAGTGTTATGGACAGACGAATCGAAGTTTGAGGTGTTTGGATCACACAGAAGGACATTTGTGAGACGCAGAACAACTGAAAAGATGCTTGAAGAGTGTCTGACGCCATCTGTCAAGCATGGTGGAGGTCATGTGATGGTCTGGGGTTGCTTTGGTGTTGGTAAAGTGGGAGATTTGTACAAGGTAAAAGGGATTTTGAATAAGGAAGGCTATCACTCCGCAACACCATGCCATACCATGTGGACAGTGCTTGATTGGAGCCAATTTCATCCTACAACAGGACAATGACCCAAAGCACACCTCCAAATTATGCAAGAACTATTTAGGGAAGAAGCCGGCAGCTGGTATTCTATCTGTAATGGAGTGGCCAGCGCAGTCACCAGATCTCAACCCCATAGAGCTGTTGTGGTAGCAGCTTGACCGTATGGTACGCAAGAAGTGCCCATCAAGCCAATCCAACTTGTGGCAGGGACTTCTGGAAGCATGGAGTGAAATTTCTCCCGATTACCTCAGCAAATTAACAGCTAGAATGCCAAAGGTCTGCAAAGCTGTAATTGCTGCAAATTGAGCATTCTTTGACAAAAGCCAAGTTTGAAGGAGAAAATTATTATTATTATTATTATTATTATTATTATAAATAAAAATCATTATTTATAACCTTGTCAATGTCTTGACTATATTTTCTAGTCATTTTGCAACTCATTTGATAAATATACGTGTGAGTTTTCATGGAAAACACAAAATTGTCTGGGTGATCCCAAACTTTTGAACGGTAGTGTAAGTGAATACAGTGCAGTGAAATTCAGTGACTCACAGGTGACATCTTCTTAGATTGGAGTCGTTCACGTTCTCTTTTCTTCTTCATCCGGCCCAGAACGCAATGTTGACTTCCAGTCTTCTTCATCTCCAATGCCCAAGCGCGAACCACAAGATACATCATGAAAGTGTTGATGTAACCTGTATATCATGTTCACGTGACCCAATGTGCCACGTCACAGCGTATTCAAATCATGGAAGCGTTCAGTCTACATGACTACCGCCCGTCACGGTGCACATACCTTAGATCAAAATTTCGACATATAACTAACTCTAAACCTCATTAGCTAATTTTCTTTAGCTATTATACTAGGATGTACAATTCTATATTAAGCAGTCCAGTATTCCGGGCGGTGTTACGCTGTCCCAAGCGGCCGGTGGTATGTCTTGGTGTCAACTGTATCTGCGTCCTCAGGATGCAGATACAGTTGAATCCAATGCTAATGTAAGGGATCGTCAGCTCCCTGCTTCTGTATTAGTACCACTCGCCGAGGAATTCCCAGGCACAGCGCTACTTTAAGTGCGGAGCCCCTTGTCTCACTATCCATATATGAACATTGACATCGGGGACTACTCCTGGAGCCGAAATCCACTGCCTTTGCATTGCCGATGGTCTGGCCGGGAATTCCGCTCCTAGGCGGAACCCCTGATGTCACTGTCCATATATGTAAAATTACATGAAGGGCTCCTCCTGGAGTGCAATCCCTTGCCACAGCGTGGCCAACGCTCTGGACAGGGATTCTGCTCCTATAGGGAGTGCCTTATGTCACTGTCCATATATGGACAGTGACGGCAGGTGCTCCTCCTGGAGTGGAATCCCTGGGGGGGTTGGCACCATCTACATGGGCACTGTGTGTGACACTATCTATATGGGCACTGGCGCTTTATATGTGTGCACTGGTACTAGGGGTAGCTAAGGAAGCATTAAACTGTATGGGGGCAGCTATTTGTCATTATACTGTGTGGTGGGTCCTATGGGAACATAATACTGAGTGGGCTGAACCGGTATGTGTGGGCGGAGATTACTTAGATTAGATACTTGAAAGTTGGTAGGTATGTTTACTGGTGTGTGCTGGGGCAGAGCGAGTGTGTCTACTCCAAATTTGCAGCATCAGGCAATGAGGTTGCTTTACCACATGCCAATGCTGCAATTTTGGGAATTGCTCCCTCTAGTGACCAGCACATGGAAATGTTATAAATTAGAATCTAATTTATAATATTTCCAGACTTGTGAAAAAATTAAAAAAAAATAAAACAAAATTAATAATTTATATACTAACTGTTTAACTGAGAAAAATAAAATAAATTTCTAGCGACACATTCCCTTTAATACTGGCGTTTCATACACCAGTCCTATTAAACAGTTTGCTGGAGTAAGATGCAACACATTTATTAACAGGAGAACGACTCTTATTAAATGTGTCGCATCTTTTAGCTGCAACGCGGCCTGTCATCAGTACTTTCTACGTGCTGCGGCCTGCTGTAACAGCCTGAGGGAATCCGGGAGGGAGAATCGGAGTGGTGAGGTAAGTACATTTTTAAAATGTATTTTATTGTCTGATTGGGGGGGCATACAGTCTGATTGGGGGGAGGTATGGGTCTGGCACGGACCTTTGCCTTGTTACGCCCCCCAGAGATAAATCTGGGCCGCACTATACATATAGATTTCTGCTATAATTTACATCAGTTACTGGCGTAAATTATAGTAAAATTGTTGGCCATTTCTGCTAAGCCCCGCTCATTTTTTGCCCCCAAAAATATCGACATTTGCGCATTTTGTGAATTTTCTACGCTAGTAAACTGTTGTAGAAAGGTTAATATATTCCCCCCAAAGGCTACAGACCGTAATACAATATCTTAATGTAAGGATGTGTACACTTAATTGTGCTGCAACACTTGTTGTCTCCATTCTATGTCAGTGTGGGAAGTAGATGTCCGGCCTTATGATTTTGTGATATGTGATAGACCCAGAATCCCAATCACCAAACCAAAGAATGCAAAATAAAGACACAAAACATTATAATTGGGTGTTAAATGGTCAAAACTTTTATTATATTATATGACCAAACCCAAAATGGCAAACCTCCGACTCACGAAGAGTCACCCTCCAGCACGCAGGAAAGGAAAAACCCCCTGTGGGGGAAACCTCTAGGGAAACCATGGCTGGAGGATTGCCCTTCCTCTGGGCTTAGAAGGGGCCAAAATATCATTTGTAACAGAATTTGTACGTTTTCTCAGATTTTCAAGGAAAGACAATACAATGAACGAACGACATAAAACACATAAATCGGCTGATCTGGTTGGCTAGGCGGATGTCTCTCTTCCTGGGCACCCATTAAAATGAATGGGCGATCCACGGATGAGACGGGTCCTCCAGATGCCTCCTTGTAGCACCTGTCTCCGCTCTGGCTAATAGAGGGGGATCTCCTGCTGGAAACCCCCCTCTATTACAGACAACCCGTATGAAGAGGATGTCATCACTGTGATGAAGAAGTGGTCTGGGGTGAAGGGTTTCCCTGCTAGAACCTACAAATTACATCAGGTCGGTATTGGTGGGGAAGTCAAGCTCAAGGTCCTCAGTCCCATCCAATATGGCGCTGAATGTGGCAGTAAAACCTTCTAATATGGAATCTTCTTTATGTCATAAACATTTGTATTTATGACATCAGCACCTTCATCATCATTACTACAGGAGTTTATTACCACTGCACACCTCATACATTGTGACGTCACCCACAGTGGTCTGAAGTGTTAACCCTTTACTGACTGGCAGTGTACTTACCACAGAGGCCATAAAGCTGAATAGAACATATCAGCGGCCATAAAGGAAAAGGGATAATGCAGGGAGCATCTCCGCACAAGAACTATCCAGACAAAGGGTTGTCCAGGATGAGATAACTTATCTGCTTTCTCCAAAAACCAGCACCACACCTGTACATAGGTTGTGTGTGGTATTACAGCTCATTACCATTCACTTCAATGGAGCAAACCTGCAATACCAGATACAACCTGTGGATAGGTGTGGTGCTGTTTTTGGAAGAAAGCAGCCATGTTTTTCTAATCCTGCACAGCCCCTGTTAGAAATAGTTCAAAAAAAGTGGGGGGAGAAGGAGAAGAAGGGGAGAGGGAAAGAAGAAATTAAAAAAAGGGGAAAAGAGGAACTCTGAGGTAAAAGATATCAAACTAGACTGAAAGGATTCTGCTGGAGGTGCCAGATGGAAAGACAGATTTCTGCCATGGGGACCAGATTAGTTGAAAAGTATCTTGAAGGGGGGCTTCAGAGAGTGGGTTTTAACCCCTTCCCGCCCTATGAAGTGCTGTTGCTTTGAAAAACTATGCAGTTCATCTTCGAATGCAGCGTCACAAAAACAAATTATTTTGTAAAAAATAAAACTATATAAATTTGGTATCACCATAATCGTAACGACCCGCAGAATCAAGATATCATGCAATTCATGCCGCCCGATGAACACTGTAAAATCAAAACAGAAATGGCGGAATGACATGTTTTTTTTCAATTCACCCCACAAAATGTATTTTTTTTTTACATTTTTAATACATTATATGGTACATTAGGCCGCAGGGTAAATTCCACGTAAACAGCGCCATTCATCGGTTAACTATTTAAATGATACCAGTCCAAGTGACCTTTATCGAAAAACACCATAAGACATTTTTTCACAATTAACCTTCTAATTGGGCCTAGCATGTGTGATACTGTCTGCTAAGCCGTTGTATCTAAGCATATTATATGTGGTACTGTCTGCTAAGCCGTTGTATCTCAGCATATTATATGTGATACTGTCTGCTAAGCCGTTGTATCTCAGCATATTATATGTGATACTGTCTGCTGAGCCGTTGTATCTAAGCATATTATATGTGATACTGTCTGCTAAGCCGTTGCATCTAAGCATATTATATGTGATACTGTCTGCTGAGCCGTTGTATCTAAGCATATTATATGTGGTACTGTCTGCTGAGCCGCTGTCTCCTATCAAGTAGCAGAGCTATCAGGTGACATAGTCTTAGGGTTCACACGCAAAGTCAAAAATGGCTGAAAATTACAGAGAACACAGCCTTTGATTTACAGACGTTTTTGAAGCTGGAAACGTTTTTTTGAGGTGTTTTTTTCTAGATGTTTTTGGAGCTGTTTTTCCATTGACACAATGAAAAACATCTCCAAAAACGGCTCAAGAAGTGACATGCTCCTTCTTTTTACGTGCCGTTTTAAAATACAATAGGCAGATGTTTGTAGGCATTGGGCTACCGATTTTTCAGGCGTATTTGAAGGCATTTACGCCCCGAAATACACCTGAAAACACAGCGTGTGAATATACCCTTATAGATACGCTGCACAGATATATATATATATATATATATCTTTTTTTTTCTTTTTTAGGGGGGTGGGCAAAACATGTCTTGTGGCACAATTAGTGGGGTAGATACGGGGTCTGGCTTAGGCCTTTTGTTACACACTCAATGTAAAATTGTACACTAGCTCGGAGCTGGCATTGATTTCTGCTTTACATTACGCCCGTTACTGGCGTTAATGATAGTAAAATTGTCGCCCCTTTCCGCAAAGCGCCACACACTTTTCAAAAAGTGCCAAGCGCAGCATAAACTGCCCAAAAACTATCCCGCACTTTTGGGACTTTTCTATGCCAGATAAGAGGCTTAGCAATTTAATAAATTCTCCTCTAAGGCTACAGACAGTAATGCATTATCTTAATGCAAGGATGTGTACACTCAGTGTCTGACTGAGGTACCTTGGACCCAACAAAGGAAATAATTCTTGGGGGTCTACACTTCAACTATATAGAAATAATGTGAACACTCTTAATTGTGTACTAAAAACATGTGTAGTAGAACAAAGACCAATATTCCCACCATATTGTGACAGATATCAGTCCTACACAGGCATTCTGCAGACCATATAAGCGAATACAGTGCAGTGAAATTCAGTGACTAACAGGTGACATCTTCTCAGATTGGAGTCGTTCACGTTCTCTTTTCTTCTTCATCCGGCCCAGAACGCCATTATGACTTCTTCCAGTCTTCTTCATCTCCAATGCCCAAGCGCGAACCACAAGATACGTCATGAAAGTGTTGATGTAACCTAGATACCACATGTAATGACGGAGTAGAGAGACAGACAGGTGAGCCCTAATCTACCCGCCACTCAGTCCCTGCCTACTTGCACGCCCCGTCCTAGGCAACGGCGTACAACTGGGCGACGGTCCCTACGCTCAATATGTGCACGACAGACAAACAGACATGGGTACACAGAAGCTAAGGGAAATGGGGCAGTTGCCCATGGCAACACCATGAGCAAAAGGCATAGTGAACGAGCCGAGTCAAACCAGGAGTGTACGAGGTACCAAACGCAGAGCAGGAGCGTAGTCAGTAAAGCCAGGGTCAAAATGAAGCAGAGGTCAATAATAATAGCAGGAGCAGCAGAGCCAGGAAACAGGAAAGAATCAAAGGCAATGACAAGCAGGAAATTAAGGTATAAATAGACCGAGGGCGGGAGCTAGAACCGTCTGGCCAGGCTATGATAGGTTCTCCCACTCCTGAGCCTACCAGCCTGAGTGGGAGCAGATCGAGTCACTCTATCAGACCTAGGAGCAGGTGCAGACTGATTAACCACGGGCGTCGACACAGAAGCTGTGTCTGGCAGATCCTTTACACCACGTTCCCATGACCCAATGTGACACGTCACAGCGTATTCAAATCATGGAAGCGTCCGGTCTACATGACTACCGACTGTCATGGTGTGCAGACCTTAGATTAAAATTTCGACATATAACTAACTAACTAACTCTAAACCTCATAAGGTAATTTTCTTTAGCTATTATACCAGGATGTAGGCGGAGGAGTAGGCTAAGAGAACGGAAAGCGGCCGAGGCAGGAGTTGGGCCAGAGTGAATATGACGCTTGACTGGGGTCTGGGAAGGGGAAGGGGAGAGAGACAGGTGGGAAGATGGGAGCAGAGGGGCAACATAAAAAAAATTATTAAACTGAATCTACTGCTTTAAAACAGTCACTCACCAAGTTGCAGAGCTGGCCGCTACTTCTGGCCCCTGCATGGGTCCCATTCCTTTCTACAAACCAATTACCGCTGATCATAACCTTGATGAGCGGCGGCTGCCTACTTTATTTTACTTTTGTGGCCAGGCCCCTGACAGTAGCACCAGCGGTACTACCCTGATGGCAGGCCTGTTTGCAGGGGTACTAACCAACTACGTCACAGATAACCCAAGTTTCAAGACCATGCAAAGTTATGGATTTTTGGCATCCCATGGAATATGGGAACAATAGGGAATTCTATCAGTAAGTATTCTGCCTGTTTCTTGGCTAATACTCCTAATCCAATTCCTTCTTCCAGCAGATTTTTTAAAGATTCCTTACATGCGGTGCTTGGTTTCGCCACAAGTTTGCGATATGTCGATTCATTGTATAAAATGGTATGAACGTGTCTGGGATATAAACAGGAATCTAGAACAACTCCTGCTCCGTAAGATTTGGAGGACACAGTTATACGCTGGATATATGGTGAGCACCTCTGTGTTTTCACCGTTACCCCTTATGTGTACATAGTGAACCTTTTAGAAGGTTAATCTTTACCCGCTAAGGTGGAAGGGTTGGTTCCAATGCCTAGTTATGGTGGTGACTGAGGAAATAAAGGTCCTTTTCAACGTCCCGATACTGACCATGAAAACCAGCACCAATCGACGATACAGCGTGTCACAAGGAGCAATCATCGGTAACGTATGGGGGCAAAAAATCGTTACTACACCAGACCCCGCACCGATCTGCCAGTCCAGCTGCCTCCGGGCACTGGACAACACTGCCGGAAGCATAGCGGCCGTTCGGCAGAACTGCAGCTTGGCCTCTATTCTTTGACCGGAGCCATCTATTTCCGGCAGTGTTGTCCGGTGCCCGGAGGCAGCTGGAGTGGCGGATCGGTGTGGGGTCCAGGTGTCGGACACACACCGATCATATACTGATGACCTATCCAGTGGATAGGTCATCAGTTGTCAGAACGTGGAAAACCCCTTTAAAGGGAAGGTGTAACGTAAAAAAAAAAATTATATATAATATTGCTTTTAGTATGTCATTAAAATAAATTGTATTTATTTGTGTTTTTTTGTTGTACTTTTTACTTTTTTGTTTCTGTTACTTCTCTATGGGGCTGCCATTTTCTTTTCATCTCTGTATCTGTCCATTAACGACACATACAGAGATGAACTACGGCACATACATTCCCATAGAGAATGCGAACGGGAGCCGTTCCATTCACTATAGCATACGTCGTCTGTGTGGGAACGGCGCATGCGCCACTCCCACACAGACCAAAAGGAAGGTCTTTGGTAGAGCGACATCCGGAGCCATTTTCATGTGGACCGGAAGCCACGACCGGACAGTAAGATGACGACTTCCGGTCGCGGCTTCCTGCCATATGTTGAAGGCAGAGCAGACGCAAGGACTAGGAGCGGCAGGGCGGAGGCGGCAGCGGCGGCAGGAGCAGGTAAGTTATGTTTGTGTATGTGATGTGTGTGTGTGTATGTTAGTGTTGTCTGCTGAGCACTGTATCTAATCCTCCTACACTGTGCATTCGCTCAGAAAATGGCGGCACACAGTGTAGGAGTTTTGAACATTCAACCCCCTCCTTTCTCCTGGCACTAGCCAGGATAAAGGAGGGGGGATTCTGTGAGGACATTAGAGCGAGTGTGTCTACTACAAATTTGCAGCATAAGGCAATGAGGTTGCTTTACCACATGCCAATGCTGCAATTTTGGGAATTTCTCCCTCTAGTGACCAGCACATGGAAATGTTACATAGTTACATAGTTAGTACGGCTGAAAAAAGACACATGTCCATCAAGTTCAACCAAGGGAAGGGAAAAGGGAAGGAAAAATTTCTCCACATAGGAGCTAATATTTTTTTGTTCTAGGAAATTATCTAACCCTTTTTTAAAGCCATCTCCTGTCCCTGCTGTGACGGCTCCTGCGGTGTCTCCTGTCCCTGCTGCGACCAGCTCCTGCGGTGTCTACTGTCCCTGCTGTGACGGGTCCTGCGGTGTCTACTGTCCCTGCTGTGACGGCTCCTGCGGTGTCTACTGTCCCTGCTGTGACGGCTCCTGCGGTGTCTACTGTCCCTGCTGCGACCAGCTCCTGCGGTAGGCTATTCCATAGATTCACCGTTCTCACAGTAAAGAAGCCTTGTCGCCTCTGCAGGTTGAACCTTTTTTTCTCCAGACGGAGGGAGCGCCCCCTTGTTTTTTGAGGGGGTTTTACAAGGAACAGGATTTCACCATATTTTTTGTATGTGCCATTCATATATTTATATAAGTTAATCATGTCCCCCCTTAGTCGTCTTTTTTCAAGGCTAAATAGGTTTAATTCTTTCAATCTTTCCTCATAACTTAAATTCTCCATGCCCCTAATTAGCTTCGTTGCTCTTCTTTGTATTTTTTCCAACTCCAGGGCATCCTTTCTATGAACTGGAGCCCAGAACTGAACTGCATATTCTAGATGAGGCCTCACTAATGCTTTGTAAAGTGGTAATATTACATCCCTGTCCCGCGAGTCCATGCCTCTTTTAATACACGACAATATCCTGCTGGCCTTTGAAGCAGCTGATTGACACTGCATGCTGTTATTGAGTTTATGATTTACAAGTACACCCAGATCCTTCTCAACAAGTGACTCCCCCAGTGTAGCTCCCCCTAGGACATATGATGCTGCAGATTATTACACCCAGATCCTTCTCAACAAGTGACTCCCCCAGTGTAGCTCCCCCTAGGACATATGATGCTGCAGATTATTACACCCAGATCCTTCTCAACAAGTGACTCCCCCAGTGTAGCTCCCCCTAGGACATATGATGCATGCAGGTTGTTACACCCAGATCCTTCTCAACAAGTGAATCCGCCAGTGTAGCTCCCCCTAGGACATATGATGCTGCAGATTATTACACCCAGATCCTTCTCAACAAGTGACTCCCCCAGTGTAGCTCCCCCTAGGACATATGATGCTGCAGATTATTACACCCAGATCCTTCTCTACAAGTGACTCCCCCAGTGTAGCTCCCCCTAGGACATATGATGCTGCAGATTATTACACCCAGATCCTTCTCTACAAGTGAATCCGCCAGTGTAGCGCCCCCTAGGACATATGATGCATGCAGGTTGTTGGTACCCAGATGCATAACTTTACATTTATCTACATTAAACTTCATCTGCCAAGTGGATGCCCAAACACTTAGTTTGTTTAAATCTGCCTGCAATTCATGAACATCTTCCATAGTCTGAACTATATTACATATCTTGGTGTCATCTGCAAAAATAGAAATAGTGCTATTAATCCCATCCTCTATATCATTAATAAATAAGTTGAATAATAGTTGTCCCAGCACTGAACCCTGGGGTACACCACTTATAACTGGGTACCATTCAGAGAAGGAATCATTGACCACAACTCTCTGGATACGTCCTTGAGCCAATTCTCAATCCAATTACAAACTATACTTTCTAAACCTATAGTCCTTAATTTACCCATTAGGCGTCTATGAGGGACAGTGTCAAATGCCTTTGCAAAGTCCACTAAATCCACAGCGGCCCCTCTGTCTAGACTTCTGCTCACCTCTTCATATAAACACTATATCCACAGCGGCCCCTCTGTCTAGGCTTCTGCTCACCCCTCATATAAACACTAAATCCACAGCGGCCCCTGTGTCTAGACTTCTGCTGACCTCTTCATAAAAACAGATTAGGTTAGTTTGACAACTTCTGTCTTTAGTAAAACCGTGCTGGCTGTCACTTATAATGCTATTTATTTTCACACAATCCTGTATATAGTCCCTCAATAGCCCCTCAAACATTTTCCCCACGATGGATGTTAATCTTACTGGTCTATAATTACCCGGGGAAGACCTAGAGCCCTTTTTGAAAATAGGCACCACATTTGCCCTGCGCCAGTCCCTTGGCACTATTCCAGTCACTAGAGATTCTCTGAATATTATGAAAAGGGGGGCAGAAATAACTGAACTAAGCTCCTTAAGAACTCTAGGGTGTAACCCATCTGGTCCCGGGGCCTTGTGTACATTTATTTTATTTCATTTAGCTTGGACCATATCTACATTCATCCAATTCAGTATATCAACTGATATATTAACAGCACCGGCACCGGCTACATCAGCTGCTGTTTCTTCTGTTGTATATACAGAGCGGAAGAACCCATTTAGTAACTCTGCCTTCTCTTGATCTCCTGTGATCAACTCCCCATTACCATTATCTAGGGGTCCTACATGTTCAGACCTTGGCTTTTTAGCATTTATATGCTTGAAGAATTTTTTGGGATTTGTTTTACTATCCTTGGCCACCTGCCTTTCATTTTGTATTTTTGCTAATTTTATTACATTTTTACAGATTTTATTAAGCTCTTTATATTTTACAAAGGCTACAGATGTACCCTCAGATTTGTATTTTTTAAATGCCCTTTTTTTGTCATGTATCGCCCCTTTCACAGAAGGTGTAAGCCATGTGGGGTTTAATTTGAGTTGTTTATACTTGTTACCTATAGGAATACATTTTGCACTATAATAACTCAAAGTAGATGTGAAAATCTCCCATTTATCATTTGTCCCATTATTTGACATTAGTTCTTCCCAGTCCATATCCTGAATTGCCGCCCTCATCCTGGGGAAATTGGCTTTCTTAATATTAAATGTTTTTGCCCTCCCAGCCTGCGTCTGTTTTTTACAGTATAGGTAAAATATAACTATATTATGATCACTGTTACCGAGGTTTTCACGAACATTGACATTCCCAACAAGATCTGCATTATTAGAAATGACCAGATCCAACAGAGCTTCACCTCTAGTCGGGTCTTCCACAAACTGGCCCATAAAATTAAAATCTCCCATTATCACTACAGTGCCCGCCTGTGCAGCCCGCTCCATCTGTTTATATAGCTGAACTTCCATCTCCTCAGTTATATTGGGGGGTCTATAGATTACACCAAAAGTAATTTTTTCAGTGTTTACCTCCCTTTCTAGTTCCACCCACAAGGTTTCAACCTCCTCACAATCTTCACCCACTATTGTCTCTTTCACACTCGCCTTCATATTGCTTCTCACATACAGACATACACCACCACCTTCATATCACTTCTCACATACAGACAGTCTGCTAGTCTGTTCCGTGTTAGTGTAATACAGGTGGAGCAGACTATAGTTGCTAGTCTGTTCTGGGTTATTGTATTACAGGTGGAGCAGACTATAGTTGCTAGTCTGTTCTGGGTTAGTGTAATACAGGTGGAGCAGACTATAGTTGCTAGTCTGTTCCGGATTATTGTAATACAGGTGGAGCAAACTTTGTTGTTTCTTTTTTTTGGTGCAAGGTTACTGTAGCTGCAAACTCTAGTGTGTTTAGTCGTTATTGTAATTGCCTGGTTATTGGAGGAGCAGTCTCTGGTTTCTTCTACACGCTGTAATAGAATAGGGACATAACGCGGTAATAGGAGGGAACAGGGACATAATGCCGGTAATAAGTAGGAACAGGGACATAATGCCGGTAATATGAAGGAACAGGGACAAAATGTCGGTAATTTGAAGGAATAGGGACATAATGCCGGTAATATGAAGGAACACGGACATAATGCCGGTAATATGAAGGAACAGGGACATAATGCCTGTAATATGAAGGAACAGGGAGATAATGCCGGTAATATGAAGGAACAGGGACATAATGCCGGTAATATGAGGGAACAAGATATAATGCCTGTAATATGAAGGAACAGGGACATAATGCCGGTAATATAAAGGAATAAGGACATAATGCAGGTAATATGAAGGAACAGGGACATAATGCCTGTAATATGAAGGAACAGGGACATAATGCCGGTAATATGAAGGAACAGGGACATAATGCCGGAAATATGAAGGGACAGAGACATAATGCCGGTAATATGAAGGGACTGGGACATAATGCCGGTAATATGAAGGAACAGGGACATAATGCCTGTAATATGAAGGAACAGGGACATAATGCCTGTAATATGAAGGAACAGGGACATAATGCCTGTAATATGAAGGAACAGGGACATAATTCCGGTAATATGAAGGAACAGGGAAATAATGGATGTAATATGAAGTAACAGGGACATAATGCCGGTAATATGAAGAAACAGGGACATAATGCGGTAATATGAAGGAACAGGGACATAATACCGGTACTTTGAAGGAACAAGGACAAAATGCCGATTATATGGAGGAACAGGGACATAATGCCGGTAATATGAAGGAACAGAGACGTACTGCTGATAATATGAAGGAACAGGGACATAATGCCGGTAAGAGGAGGGAACAGGAACATAATGCCGGTTTGATGAGGGAACAGGGAGATAATGCCGGTAAGATGAGGGAACAGGGACATAATGCAGATCATATGAAGGAAAAGGGACATAATGCCGGTAATATGCAGGAACAGGGACATAATGCCGGTGTTATGCAGGAACAGGGAAATAATGCCGGTAATATGAAGGAACAAGGACATAATGCCTGTAATATAAAGTACAGGGACATGAAGCCTGTAATATGAAGGATCAGGGACAAAATGCCTGTAATATGAGGGAACAGGGAAATAATGCAGGTAAGATGAGGGTACAGGGACAAAATGCCGGTAATATGAAGGAACAGGGACATAATGCCGGTACTATGATGGAACAGGGACATAATGCCTGTAATATGAAGGAACAGGGAAATAATCAGTGTAATATGAAGGAACAGGGAGGTAATGCCGATAATATGAAGGAACAGGGACATCATGCCGTTAAGATGAGGGAACAGGGACATAATGCATGTAAGATGAGGGAACAGCGACATAATGCCGGTAATATGAAGGAACAGGGACATAATGCCTGTAATATGAAAGAACAGGGACGTAATGCCGATAATATAAAGGAACAGGGACATAATGCTGGTAAGATGAAGGAACAGGCACATAATGCCGGTTCAGATGAGGGAACAGGGACATAAAGCCGGTAAGATGAAGGAACAGAGACATAATGCCTGTAATATGAAAGAACAGGGACATAATGCCGGTAATATGAAGGAATAAGGACATAATGCCGGTAATAAGAAGGAACAGGGACATAATGCCGGTAATATGAATGAACAGGGACATAATGCCGGTAATATGAAGGAGCAGGGACATAATGCCAGAAATATGAAGGAACAGGGACATAATGCCGGTACTATGATGGAACAGGGACATAATGTCTGTAATATGAAGGAACAGGGACATAATGCCTGTAATATGAAGGAACAGCGAAGTAATCAGTGTAATATGAAGGAACAGGGAGGTAATGCCGATAATATGAAGGAACAGGGACATAATGCCGTTAAGATGAGGGAACAGCGACATAATGCATGTAAGATGAGGGAACAGCGACGTAATGCCGGTAATATGAAGGAACAGGGACATAATGTCGGTAATATGAAGGAACAAGATATAATGACTGTAATATGAAGGAACAGGGACATAATGCCGGTAATATGAAGGAACAGGGACATAATGCCGGTAATATGAAGGAAAAGGGACATAATGCCTGTAATATGAAGGAACAGGGACATAATGCCTGTAATACGAAGGAACAGGGACATAATGCGGTAATATGAAGGAACAGGGACATAATGCCTGTAATATGAAGAAACAGGGACATAATGCCTGTAATACGAAGGAATAGGACATACTGCCTGTAATATGAAGGAACAGGGACATAATGCCGGTAATATGAAGGAACAGCGACATAATGCATGTAAGATGAGGGAACAGCGACGTAATGCCGGTAATATGAAGGAACAGGGACATAATGTCGGTAATATGAAGGAACAAGATATAATGACTGTAATATGAAGGAACAGGGACATAATGCCGGTAATATGAAGGAACAGGGACATAATGCCGGTAATATGAAGGAAAAGGGACATAATGCCTGTAATATGAAGGAACAGGGACATAATGCCTGTAATACGAAGGAACAGGGACATAATGCGGTAATATGAAGGAACAGGGACATAATGCCTGTAATATGAAGAAACAGGGACATAATGCCTGTAATACGAAGGAATAGGACATACTGCCTGTAATATGAAGGAACAGGGACATAATGCCGGTAATATGAAGGAACAGGGTCATAATTCCTGTAATATGAAGGAACAGGGACATAATGCTGGTAATATGAAGGAACAGGGAGATAATGCCTGTAATATGAAGGAACAGGGACATAATGCCGGTAATATGAAGGAACAGGGAAATAATGCCGGTAATATGAAGGAACAGGGTCATAGTGCCGGTAATATGAAGAAACAGGGACATAATGCCGGTAATATGAAGGAACAGGAAAATAATGCCGGTAATATGAAGGAACAGGGACATAATGACGGTAATATGAAGGAACAGGGACATAATGCCGGTAATATGAAGGAACAGGGACATAATGCCTGTAATATGAAGGAACAGGGACATAATGCCTGTAATATGAAGGAACAGGGACATAATGCCTGTAATATGAAGGAACAGGGACATAATTCCGGTAATATGAAGGAACAGGGAAATAATGCATGTAATATGAAGTAACAGGGACATAATGCCGGTAATATGAAGGGACAGGGACATAATGCCGGTAATATGAAGGAATAGGACATAATGCCGGTAATATGAAGGAACAGGGACATAATGCCGGTAATATGAAGAAACAGGGACATAATGCGGTAATATGAAGGAACAGGGACATAATGCCGGTAATATGAAGGAACAGGGACATAATGCCTGTAATATGAAGGAACAGGGACATAATGCCTGTAATATGAAGGAACAGGGACATAATGCCTGTAATATGAAGGAACAGGGACATAATTCCGGTAATATGAAGGAACAGGGAAATAATGCATGTAATATGAAGTAACAGGGACATAATGCCGGTAATATGAAGGGACAGGGACATAATGCCGGTAATATGAAGGAATAGGACATAATGCCGGTAATATGAAGGAACAGGGACATAATGCCGGTAATATGAAGAAACAGGGACATAATGCGGTAATATGAAGGAACAGGGACATAATGCCGGTACTTTGAAGGAACAAGGACAAAATGCCGATTATATGGAGGAACAGGGACGCAATGCCGGTAATATGAAGGAACAGGCACGTACTGCCGATAATATGAAGGAACAGGGACATAATGCCGGTATGATGAGGGAACAGGGACATAATGCCGGTATGATGAGGGAACAGGGACATAATGCCGGTAAGATGAAGGAAAAGGGACAAAATGCAGGTATTATGCAGGAACAGGGAAATAATGCCGGTAATATGAAGGAACAGGGACATAATGCCGGTAATATGAAGGAACAGGGACATAATGGCTGTAATATGAAGGAACAGGGACATAATGCCGGTAATATGAGGGAACAGGGAAATAATGCCGGTAATATGAAGGAACAGGGACATAATGCCGGTACTATGAGGGAACAGGGACATAATGCCTGTAATATGAAAGAACAGGGAGGTAATGCCGTTAAGATGAGGGAACAGGGACATAATGCCGGTAATATGAAGGAACAGGGAAATTGTGCCGGTAATATGAAGGAACAGGGACATAATGCATGTAAGATGAGGGAACAGCGACGTAATGCCGATAATATGAAGGAGCCAGGACGTAATGCCGGTAATATGAAGGAACAGGGACATAATGCCTGTAATATGCAGGAACAGGGACATAATGCCGGTAATATGAAGGAACAGGGATGTAATGCCGGTAATATGAAGAAACAGGGACGTAATGCCGTTAATATAAAGGAACAGGGACGTAATGCCTGTAATATGAAGGAACAGGGACATAATGCCTGTAATATGCAGGAACAGGGACATAATGTCAAAAGATGAAGGAACAGGCACATAATGCAGTTCAGATGAGGGAACAGGGACATAATGCCGGTAATATGAAGGAATAAGGACATAATGCCGGTAATAAGAAGGAACAGGGACATAATGCCGGTAAAATGAAGGAATAGGGACATAATGCCGGAAATATGAAGGAAAAGGACAAAAATGCCTGTAATATGAAGGAACAGGGACATAATGCCGGTAATATGAAGGAACAGGGACATAATGCCGGAAATATGAAGGAAAAGGACAAAAATGCCTGTAATATGAAGGAAGAGGCACATAATGCCGGTAAGATGAGGGAACAGGGACATAATACATGTAATATGAAGGAACAGGGACATAATGCCGGTAATAAGAAGGAACAGGGACATAATGCTGGTAATATGAAGGAACAGGGATATAATGCTTGTAATATGAAGGAACAGGGACATAATGCCTGTAATATGAAGGAACAGGGACATAATGCCGTTAAGATGAGGGAACAGGGACATAATGCATGTAACATGAGGGAACAGAGACAAAATGCCGGTAAGATGAGGGTTATTGTAATACAGGGGGAGCACTCTGGTGTCCTGTCTGTGCTGGGTTATTGTAATACAGGAGGAGCACTCTGTCGTGTCCTGTCTGTGCTGGGTTATTGTAATACCGGAGGAGCACTCTGTGGTGTCCTGTCTGTGCCGGGTTATTGTAATACAGGAGGAGCACTCTCTGGTGTCCTGTCTTTGCTGGGTTATTGTAATACAGGAGGAGCACTCTGTGGTGTCTCCTCTGTGTCGGGTTATTGTAATACAGGAGGAGCACTCTGTGGTGTCCTGTCTGTGCTGGGTTATTGTAATACAGGAGGAGCACTCTGTGGTGTCCTGTCTGTGCTGGGTTATTGTAATACAGGAGGAGCACTCTGTGGTGTCCTGTCTGTGCTGGGTTATTGTAATACAGGAGGAGCACTCTGTGGTGTCCTGTCTGTGCTGGGTTATTGTAATACAGGAGGAGCACTCTGGTGTCCTGTCTGTGCCGGGTTATTGTAATACAGGAGGAGCACTCCGTGGTGTCCTGTCTGCGCTGGGTTATTGTAATACAGGAGGAACACTCTGTGGTGTCCTGTCTGTGCTGGGTTATTGTAATACAGGAGAAGCACTCTGGTGTCCTGTCTGTGCTGGGTTATTGTAATACAGGAGGAGCACTCTGGTGTCCTGTCTGTGCTGGGTTATTGTAATACAGGAGGAGCACTCTGTGGTGTCCTGTCTGTGCTGGGTTATTGTAATACAGGAGGAGCACTCTGGTGTCCTGTCTGTGCTGGGTTATTGTAATACAGGAGGAGCACTCTGGTGTCCTGTCTGTGCTGGGTTATTGTAATACAGGAGGAGCACTCTGGTGTCCTGTCTGTGCTGGGTTATTGTAATACAGGAGGAGCACTCTGTGGTGTCCTGTCTGTGCTGGGTTATTGTAATACAGGAGGAGCACTCTGGTGTCCTGTCTGTGCTGGGTTATTGTAATACAGGAGGAGCACTCTGTGGTGTCTCCTCTGTGCCGGGCTATTGTAATACAGGAGGAGCACTCTGTGGTGTCCTGTCTGTGCTGGGTTATTGTAATACAGGAGGAGCACTCTGTGGTGTCCTGTCTGTGCTGGGTTATTGTAATACAGGAGGAGCACTCTGGTGTCCTGTCTGTGCTGGGTTATTGTAATACAGGAGGAGCACTCTGTGGTGACCTGTCTGTGCTGGGTTATTGTAATACAGGAGGAGCACTCTGTGGTGTCTCCTCTGTGCCGGGTTATTGTAATACAGGAGGAGCACTCTGTGGTGTCCTGTCTGTGCTGGGTTATTGTAATACAGGAGGAGCACTCTCTGGTGTCCTGTCTGTGCCGGGTTATTGTAATACAGGAGGAGCACTCTGGTGTCTCCTCTGTGCCGGGTTATTGTAATACAGGAGGAGCACTCTGTGGTGTCCTGTCTGTGCTGGGTTATTGTAATACAGGAGGAGCACTCTGGTGTCCTGTCTGTGCTGGGTTATTGTAATACAGGAGGAGCACTCTGTGGTGTCCTGTCTGTGCTGGGTTATTGTAATACAGGAGGAGCACTCTGTGGTGTCCTGTCTGTGCTGGGTTATTGTAATACAGGAGGAGCACTCTGTGGTGTCCTGTCTGTGCTGGGTTATTGTAATACAGGAGGAGCACTCTGTGGTGTCCTGTCTGTGCTGGGTTATTGTAATACAGGAGGAGCACTCTCTGGTGTCCTGTCTGTGCCGGGTTATTGTAATACAGGAGGAGCACTCTGTGGTGTCCTGTCTGTGCTGGGTTATTGTAATACAGGAGGAGCACTCTGGTGTCCTGTCTGTGCTGGGTTATTGTAATACAGGAGGAGCACTCTGTGGTGTCTCCTCTGTGCTGGGTTATTGTAATACAGGAGGAGCACTCTGGTGTCCTGTCTGTGCTGGGTTATTGTAATACAGGAGGAGCACTCTGTGGTGTCTCCTCTGTGCTGGGTTATTGTAATACAGGAGGAGCACTCTGTGGTGTCCTGTCTGTGCTGGGTTATTGTAATACAGGAGGAGCACTCTGGTGTCCTGTCTGTGCCGGGTTATTGTAATACAGGAGGAGCACTCTGTGGTGTCCTGTCTGTGCTGGGTTATTGTAATACAGGAGGAGCACTCTGGTGTCCTGTCTGTGCTGGGTTATTGTAATACAGGAGGAGCACTCTGTGGTGTCTCCTCTGTGCCGGGTATTGCAATACAGACATTGCTGTTACAATAATCTTGCACAAAACAACAAAGTTTGCTCCACCCGAATTACAATACCCGATATTTTTTTTGGTGCAAGGTTGTTGTAGCCGCAAACTCTAGTGTGTTGAGTCGTTATTGTAATACAGGTGGAGCAGACTCTGGTGTCTGTGCCTGGTTATTGGAGCAGTCTCTGGTTTCTTCTACACGCTGTAATAGAATAGGAACATAATGCCGGAAATATGAAGGTACAGGGACATAATGCCGGTAATATGAAGGAACAGGGACATAATGCCTGTAATAAGAAGGAACCGGGACATAATGCCGGTAATATGAGGGAGAAGGAACATAATGCCGGTAATATGAAGGAACAGGGACAAAATGCTGGTAAGATGAGGGAACAAGGACATAATGCCTGTAATATGAGGGAACAGGGACATAAAGCCTGTAATATGAAAAAACAGGGACATATAGCATGTAATATGAAGGAACAGGGACGTAAAGCCTGTAATATGAAGGAACAGGGAAATAATGGCGGTAAGGTGATGGAACAGGGATATATTACCGGCAATTTGTCCCTGTTCCCTCATCTTACCGGAATTATGTCCCTGTTCCTTCATATTACCGGCAATATGTCCCTGTTCCTTCATATTACCGCCATTATGTCCCGGTTCCTTCATATTACCGGCATTATATACCTGTTCCTTCATATTACCGGCATTATGTCCCTGTTCCCTCATATTACAGGCATTATTTCCCTGTTCCTTCATATTACCGGCATTATGTCCCTGTTCCTTCATATTACCGGCATTATGTCCCTGTTCCTTCATATTACAGGCATTATGTCCCTGTTCCTTCATATTACCGGCATTATGTCCCTGTTCCTTCATATTACCGGCATTATTTCCCTGTTCCCTCATCATACCGGCATTATCTCCCTGTTCCTTCATATTACTGGCATTATGTCCCTGTTCCTTCATATTACCGGCATTATGTCCCTGTTCCCTCATATTACCGGCATTATGTCTCTGTTCCTTCATCTTACCGGCTTTATGTCCCTGTTCCCTCATCTGAACCGGCATTATGTGCCTGTTCCATCATAGTACCGGCATTATGTCCCTGTTCCTTCATATTACCGGCATTATGTCCAATTCCTTCATATTACCGGCATTATGTCCCTTTTCCCTCATATTACCGGCATTATGTCCCTGTTCCTTCATATTACCGGCATTTTGTCCCTGTTCCCTCATCGTACCGGCATTATTTCCCTGTTCCTTTATATTACCAGCATTATATCCCTGTTCCTTTATATTACCGGCATTATGTCCCTGTTCCTTCATATTACATGTATTATGTCCCTGTTCCTTCATATTACAGGCATTTTTGTCCTTTTCCTTCATATTTCCGGCATTATGTCCCTGTTCCTTCATATTACCGGCATTATGTCCCTGTTCCTTCATATTACCGGCATTATGTCCGTATTCCTTCATATTACCGGCATTATGTCCCTGTTCTTTCATATTACAGGCATTATGTCTCTGTTCCTTCATCTTACCGACATTATGTCCCTGTTCCTTCATATTATCGGCATTACGTACCTGTTCCTTTATATTATCAGCATTATGTCCCTGTTCCTTCATATTACCGGCATTACGTCTCTGTTCCCTCATCTTACCGGCATTATGTCCCTGTTCCCTCATCTGAACCGGCATTATGTCCCTATTCCTTCATATTACCGGCATTATGTCCCTGTTCCCTCATCTGAACCGGCATGATGTGCCTGTTCCTTCATCTTACCGGCATTATGTCCCTGTACCTTCATATTACCGGCATTACGTCTCTGTTCCCTCATCTTACCGGCATTATGTCCCTGTTCCCTCATCTTACATGCATTATGTCCCTGTTCCTTCATATTACTGGCATTATGTCCCTGTTCCCTCATCTTACATGCATTATGTCCCTGTTCCTTCATATTACAGGCATTATGTCCCTGTTCCCTCATATTACAGGCATTATGACCCTGTTCCTTCATATTACCGGCATTATGTCCCTGTTCCCTCATATTACAGGCATTACGTCCCTGTTTCTTCATATTACCGGCATTACATCCCTGTTCCTTCACATTACCGGCATTATGTCCCTGTTCCTGCATATTACAGGCATTATGTCCCTGTTCCTTCATATTACCGGCATTACGTCGCTGTTCCCTCATCTTAACGGCATTATGTCCCTGTTCCTTCATATTACAGGGATTATTTCCCTGTTCCTTCATATTACAGGCATTATGTCCCTGTTCCATCATAGTACCGGCATTATGTCCCTGTCCCTTCATATTACCGGCATTTTGTCCCTGTTCCCTCATCTTACCGGCATTATTTCCCTGTTCCCTCATATTACAGGCATTTTGTCCCTGATCCTTCATATTACAGGCTTCATGTCCCTGTTCCTTCATATTACCGGCATTATGTCCCTGTTCCTTCATATTACAGCCATTATGTCCTTGTTCCTTCATATTACCGGCATTATGTCCCTGTTCCTTCATATTACCGGCATTATTTCCCTGTTCCTTCATATTACCGGCATTATGTCCCTTTTCCTTCATATGATCTGCATTATGTCCTTGTTCCTTCATCTTACAGGTATTATGTCCCTGTTCCCTCATCTTACCGGCATTATCTCCCTGTTCCTTCATATTACCAGCATTATGTCCCTTTTCCTTCTTATTACCGGCATTATGTCCCTGTTCCTTCATATTACATGTATTATGTCCCTGTTCCCTCCTCTTACCAAAATTATGTCCCTTTTCCTTCATATTTCCGGCATTATGTCCCTGTTCCTTCATATTACCGGCATTATGTCCCTGTTCCTTCATATTACCGGCATTATGTCCTTATTCCTTCATATTACCGGCATTATGTCCCTGTTCCTTCATATTACCGGCATTTTGTCCCTGTTCCTTCATCTTACCGGCATTATGTCCCTGCTACCTCATCTGAACCGGCATTATGTGCCTGTTCCTTCATCTTACCGGCATTATGTCCCTGTTCCCTCATCTGAACCGGCATTATGTGCCTGTTCCTTCATCTTACCGGCTTTATGTCCCTGTTCCCTCATCTGAACCGGCATTATGTCCCTATTCCTTCATATTACCGGCATTATGTCCCTGTTCCCTCATCTGAACCGGCATTATGTGCCTGTTCCTTCATCTTACCGGCATTATGTCCCTGTTCCTTCATATTACTGGCATTATGTCCCTGTTCCTTCATATTACAGGGATTATTTCCCTGTTCCTTCATATTACAGGCATTATGTCCCTGTTCCATCATAGTACCGGCATTATGTCCCTGTTCCTTCATATTACAGGCATTATGTCCCTGTTCCCTCATCATACCGACATTATGTCCCTATTCCTTCATATTATCGGCAGTACGTCCCTGTTCCTCCATATAATCGGCATTTTGTCCTTGTTCTTTCATATTACCGGCACTATGTCCGTGTTCCTTCATATTACTGGCATTATGTCCCTGTTCCTTCATATTTCCGGCATTATGTCCCTGTTTCTTCATATTACAGGCATTATTTCCCTGTTCCTTCATATTACCGGAATTATGTCCCTGTTCTTTCATATATCCGGCATTATTTCCCTGTTCCTTCATATTACAGGCATTATGTCCCTGTTCCTTCATATTACCGGCATTATGTCCCTGTTCCTTCTTAATACAGGCATTATGTCCCTGTTCCTTCATATTACCGGCATTATGTCCCTGTTCCTTCATATTATCGGCATTATGTCCCTGTTCCTTCATATTACCGGCATTATGTCCCTGTTCCTTATTATTACAGGCATTATATCCCTGCTCCTTCATATTACCCTCATTATGTTCCTGTTCCTTCATATTACAGGCATTATGTCCCTGTTCCTTCATATTACCGGCATTATGTCCCTGTTCCTTCTTAATACAGGCATTATGTCCCTGTTCCTTCATATTACCGGCATTATGTCCCTGTTCCTTCATATTATCGGCATTATGTCCCTGTTCCTTCATATTACCGGCATTATGTCCCTGTTCCTTATTATTACAGGCATTATATCCCTGCTCCTTCATATTACCCTCATTATGTTCCTGTTCCTTCATATTATCGGCATTATGTCCCAGTCCCTTCATATTACAGGCTCTATATACCGATTCCTTCATATTACCGGCATTATGTCCCTGTTCCTTCATATTACAGGCATTATTTCCCTGTTCCTTCATATTACAGGTATTATGTCCCTGTTCCTTCATATTACCGGCATTATGTCCCTGTTCCTTCTTAATACAGGCATTATGTCCCTGTTCCTTCATATTACCGGCATTATGTCCCTGTTCCTTCATATTACCGGCATTATGTCCCTGTTCCTTCATATTACCGGCATTATGTCCCTGTTCCTTCTTATTACAGGCATTATGTCCCTGCTCCTTCATATTACCGTCATTATGTCCCTGTTCCTTCATATTACAGGCATTATGTCTCTGTTCCTTCAACATACCGGCTTAATGTCCCTGTTCCCTCATCTAAACCGCCATTATGTCCCTATTCCTTCATATTACCGGCATTATGTCCCTGTTCCCTCATCTGAACCGGCATTATGTGCATGTTCCTTCATCTTACCGGCATTATGTCCCTGTACCTTCATATTATCGGCATTACCTCCCTGTTCCTTCATTTTACAGGGATTATTTCCCTGTTCCTTCATATTACAGGCATTATGTCCCTGTTCCTTCATATTACCGGCATTTTGTCCCTGTTCCCTCATCGTACCGGCATTATTTCCCTGTTCCCTCATATTACAGGCATTTTGTCCCTGATCCTTCATATTACAGGCTTCATGTCCCTGTACTTCGTATTACAGGCATTATGTCCTTGTTCCTTCATATTACCGGCATTATGTCCCTGTTCCTTCATATTACCAGCATTATGTTCTTGTTCCTTCATATTACCGGCATTATGTCCCTGTTCCTTCATATTACCGGCATTATGTCTCTGTTCCTTCATATTACCGGCATTATGTCCCTGTTCCTTCATATTAGGGTCATTACGTCCCTGTTCCTTCATATCACCGGCATTATGTCCCTGTTCCCTCATCTTACCAGCATTATGTGCCTGTTCCTTCATATTACAGGCATTATGTCCCTGTTCCCTCATATTACCGGCATTATTTCCCTGTTCCTTCATATTACCGGTATTATGTCCCTGTTTATTCATATTACCGGCATTATTTCCCTGTTCCTTCATATTACCGGAATTATGTCCCTGTTCCTTCATATTACATGCATTATGTCCCTGTTCCCTCATCTTACCAGCATTATATCCCTGTTCCTTCATATTACCGGCATTATCTTCCAGTTCCTTCATATTACATGCATTATGTCCCTGTTCCCTCATCTTACCAGCATTATATCCCTGTTCCTTCATATTACCGGCATTATCTTCCAGTTCCTTCATATTACGAGCATTATGTCCCTGTTCCTTCATATTACCGGCATTACCCTCACATATTACATATATCCTGATGTACTCCGCCCAGCTTACATATACCCTGATGTACTCCTCACGTATTACATATACCCTGATGTACTCCTCACATATTACATATATCCTGATGTACTCCTCACATATTACATATATCCTGATGTACTCCTCACAGATTACATATATCCTGATGTACTCCTCACATATTACATATATCCTGATGTACTCCGCCCAGCTTACATATACCCTGATGTACTCCTCTCATATTACATATACCCTGATGTACTCCTCACATATTACATATATCCTGATGTACTCCTCACATATTACATATACCCTGATGTACTCCTCACAGCTTACATATACCCTGATGTACTCCTCACATATTACATATACCCTGATGTACTCCTCACTTATTACATATATCCTGATGTACTCCTCACATATTACATATACCCTGATGTACTCCGCCCAGCTTACATATACCCTGATGTACTCCTCACATATTACATATACCCTGATGTACTCCTCTCATATTACATATACCCTGATGTACTCCTCACATATTACATATATCCTGATGTACTCCTCACATATTACATATACCCTGATGTACTCCACACAGATTACATATGTCCTGATGTAGTCCTCACATTTTACATATACCCTGATGTACTCCTCACATATTACATATATCCTGATGTACTCCTCACATATTACATATACCCTGATGTACTCCTCACATATTACATATATCCTGATGTACTCCTCACAGCTTACATATATCCTGATGTACTCCTCACATATTACATATACCCTGATGTACTCCTCACATATTACATATATCCTGATGTACTCCTCACAGCTTACATATACCCTGATGTACTCCTCACATATTACATATACCCTTATGTACTCCACACAGCTTACATATACCCTGATGTACTCCTCACATATTACATACACCCTGATGTACTCCACACATATTACATATACCCTGATGTACTCCTCACATATTACATATACCCTGATGTACTCCTCACATATTACATATATCCTGATGTACTCCTCACATATTACATATACCCTGATGTACTCCTCACATATTACATATACCCTGATGTATTCCTCACAGATTACATATATCCTGATGTACTCCTCACATATTACATATATCCTGATGTACTCCTCACATATTACATATACCCTGATGTACTCCTCACATATTACATATACCCTGATGTACTCCTCACATATTACATATACCCTGATGTACTCCTCACATATTACATATATCCTGATGTACTCCTCACATATTACATATACCCTGATGTACTCCTCACAGATTACATATACCATGATGTACTCCTCACATATTACTTATACCCTGATGTACTCCTAACATATTACATATACCCTGATGTACTCCTCACATATTACATATATCCTGATGTACTCCTCACATATTACATATACCCTGATGTACTCCTCACATATTACATATACCCTGATGTACTCCTCACATATTACATATACCCTGATGTACTCCTCACAGCTTACATATACCCTGATGTACTCCTCACAGCTTACATATACCCTGATGTACTCCTCACATATTACATATACCCTGATGTACTCCTCACATATTACATATACCCTGATGTACTCCTCACATATTACATATACCCTGATGTACTCCTCACATATTACATATACCCTGATGTACTCCTCACATATTACATATATCCTGATGTACTCCTCACATATTACATATACCCTGATGTACTCCTCACATATTACATATACCCTGATGTACTCCTCACATATTACATATACCCTGATGTACTCCTCACATATTACATATACCCTGATGTACTCCTCACATATTACATATACCCTGATGTACTCCGCACGGCTTACATATACCCTGATGTACTCCGCACGGCTTACATATACCCTGATGTACTCCTCACAGCTTACATATACCCTGATGTACTCCTCACATATTACATATACCCTGATGTACTCCTCACATATTACATATGCCCTGATGTACTCCGCCCAGCTTACATATACCCTGATGTACTCCTCACATATTACATATATCCTGATGTACTCCTCACATATTACATATACCCTGTTGTACTCCTCACATATTACATATACCCTGATGTACTCCTCACATATTACATATACCCTGATGTACTCCTTACATATTACATATACCCTGATGTACTCCTCACATATTACATATACCCTGATGTTCTCCTCACATATTACATGTATCCTGATGTACTCCTCACATATTACATATATCCTGATGTACTCCTCACATATTACATATACCCTTATGTACTCCTCACATATTACATATACCCTGATGTACTCCTCAAATATTACATATACCCTGATGTACTCCTCACAGATTACATATACCCTGGTGTACTCCTCACATATTACATATACCCTGATGTATTCCTCACAGATTACATATATCCTGATGTACTCCTCACAGCTTACATATACCCTGATGTACTCCTCACATATTACATATGCCCTGATGTACTCCTCACATATTACATATACCCTGATGTACTCCACACATATTACATATACCCTGATGTACTCCTCACATATTACATATACCCTGATGTACTCCTCACATATTACATATACCCTGATGTACTCCTCACATATTACATATACCCTGATGTACTCCTCACAGCTTACATATACCCTGATGTACTCCACACAGCTTACATATACCCTGATGTACTCCTCACATATTACATATATCCTGATGTACTCCTCACATATTACATATATCCTGATGTACTCTGCACATATTACATATATCCTGATGTACTCCTCACATATTACATATACCCTGATGTACTCCTCACATATTACATATACCCTGATGTACTCCTCACATATTACATATACCCTAATGTACTCCTCACATATTACATATATCCTGATGTACTCCTCACATATTACATATATCCTGATGTACTCCTCACATATTACATATACACTGATGCACTCCTCACTTATTACATATACCCTGATGTACTCCTCACATATTACATATACCCTGATGTACTCCTCACATATTACATATACACTGATGTACTCCTCACTTATTACATATATCCTGATGTACTCCTCACATATTACATATACCCTGATGTACTCCTCACATATTACATATACCCTGATGTACTCCTCACAGCTTACATATATCCTGATGTACTCCTCACATATTACATATACCCTGATGTACCCCTCACATATTACATATACCCTGATGTACTCCTCACAGCTTACATATATCCTGATATACTCCGCCCAGCTTACATATACCCTGATGTACTCCTCACAGCTTACATATATCCTGATGTACTCCTCACAGCTTACATATACCGTGATGTACTCCACACAGCTTACATATACCCTGATGTACTCCGCCCAGCTTACATATGCCCCCACATTATAAGATAAAATACCACTAAAAGACAAAGCAAAATCTGCGCTTCAAAAGCCAAATGGGGGTCCAACTGAGCCTGGCAGTGTGCCCAAACCGCAATTTATGACAATATATGGGGTATTACTGTATTCTGGAGAACCCACTTAACAATTTATGGGGCGTATGTCTACAGTGGTACAAGCTGGGCACAACACATTGGGCTCTGAAATGGCATATCTGTGGAAAACAGCAATTTTCAATTTGCAACATCTATTGTTTACTCATTTTTGCAGAACACTTGTGCGGTCAAAATGCTCACTACACCCCTAGATCAATTCTTTGAGGGATCTAGTTTCCAAAATGGGGTAATTTTTCGGCGGGCTACCACTGTACTCGTACTATAGCTCAATGCAACATGGTGTCAAAAAACGAATCTTATAAAATCTCCACTCCAAATACTAAATGGCGCTCCTTCCCTTTAGAGCCTTGCTGTGTGTCCAAATAGCAGTTTATGACCACGTGTGGGGTATTTCCCTACTCTGGAGAGAATGCTTTACAAATGTTACGGTGCTTTTTCTCCTTTATTTGTTGAGAAAAAAGAAACATTTTGAACTAATGCTACGTCTTAGTGGAAAATAATGTAATTTTTCATTTTCACTGCCCATTTCTAATAAAATCTATGAGACACCTGTGGGGTCAAAATGCTCACTACCCCCCTTAGATGAATTCCTCAATGGGTGTAGTCTGCCAAATGGAGTCACTTTTGGCGAGTTGCCACTGTACTGGTACCTAAGGGGCTTTGCAAATGCAACATGGTGCAGAAAAAACAATCCAGCTAAATCTACTCGCCAAATGGCACTCCTTCCCTTCTGAGCCCTGATGTGTATTCATACAGTGGTTTATTACCACATATGGGGAATAATGTAATTTTTCATGTTTACTGCCCAATTCTCATGAAATCTATGAAACACCTGGGGGGTCAAAATGCTCACTACACCCCTAGATGATTTGCTCGAGGGGTGTAGTTTCCCAAATAGAGTCACTTTTTGGGGGTTTCCACTGTACTGGTACCTTAGGAGCTTTACAAATGTGACATGGTGCCGAGAAATCAAACCAGCAAAATCTGTACTCCAAAAGCTAAATGGCGTGCCTTCCCTTCCGAGTCCTGCCGCTTGCCCAAACAGCAGTTTATGACCACATGTTGGGTATTTCCGTACTCGGGAGAAGTTGCTTTACAAATGTTGGGGTGCTTTTCCTTATTTATTTGTTAAAAAAATTAAAAATTCTGAGGTAAAGCTACGTCTTATTGGAAAATAATGTAATTTTTCATTTTCACTGCCCAATTCTAAAGAAATCTATGAAATACCTGTGTAGTCAAAATGCTCACTACACCCCTAGATGAATTCCTCTAGCGGTGTAGTCTCCCAAATGGAGTCACTTTTGGGGGGCTTCCTTTGTTTTTGCACCACAAGACCTCTTCTAACCTGACATGGTGCCTGAAATATAATTTAAGAAAAGGAAGGTCGAAAAATCCATTAGGTGCTCCTTTGCTTCTGAGGCCAGTGTTTCAGTCCAGTAGCGCACTAGGGCCACATGTGGGATATTTCTAAAAACTGCAGAATCAGGGCAATAAATATTCAGTTGTGTTTCTCTTGTATTTACCTTCAGTATTACAGGAAAAATGGATTAAAATGGAATTTCTGCAAAAAAAAAATGAAATTTGTAAATTTCCCTTCCACTGTGCTTTAATTCTTGTGACACGCATAAAGGGTTAAGACACTTTCTAAATGCTGTTTTGAATACTTTAAGGGGTGCAGTTTTTAAAATTGGGTGATTTGTGGGGGTTCCTAATATATAAGGCCCTCAAAGCTACTTCAGATCTGAACTGTTCCCTAAAAAAATAGCCTTTTGAAATTTTCTTGAAAATATGAGAAATTGCTGCTAAACTTATAAGCCTTGTAACGTCCTAGAATAATAAAAGGATGTTCAAAAAATGGAAAAGACATAAAGTAGACATATGGGGAATGTAAACTAGTCACTATTTTGTGTGGTATAACTATTTGTCTTACAAGCAGATACATTTGAATTTAGAAAAACGCTAATTTTTGCAAATTTTCTCTAAATTTTGGTGTTTTTCACAAATAAATATTGAATTTATCGACCAAATTTTTTCACTAACATAAAGTACAATATGTCATGAGAAAACAATCTCAGAATCGCTTGGATAGGTAAAAGCATTCCAGAGTTATTACGACATGAAGTGACGACACATGTCAGATTTAAAAAATGAGGCTGTGTCATATGGTCCAAAAGTTTCTGCGTCCTTAAGGGGTTAAAGCGGCTCTGTCACCTTATTATAAGTGCCCTATATTGTACATGATGTGATCGGCGCTGTAATGTAGATAACAGTGGTCCTAGTAATAAAGCGGGTCTGTCACCTCATTATAAGTGCCCTACATTGTACATGATGTGATCGGCGCTGTAATGTAGATAACAGTGGTCCTAGTAATAAAGAGGCTCTGTCAACTCATTATAAGTGCCCTATATTGTACATGATGTGATCGGCGCTGTAATGTAGATAACAGTGGTCCTAGTAATAAAGAGGCTCTGTCAACTCATTATAAGTGCCCTATATTGTACATGATGTGATCGGCGATGTAATGTAGATAACAGTGGTCCTAGTAATAAAGAGGTTCTGTCACCACATTATAAGTGGCCTATATTGTACATGATGTGATCGGCGCTGTAATGTAGATAACAGTGGTCCTAGTAATAAAGCGGGTCTGTCACCTCATTATAAGTGCCCTACATTGTACATGATGTGATTGGCGCTGTAATGTAGATAACAGTGGTCCTAGTAATAAAGCAGCTCTGTCAACTCATTATAAGTGCCCTATATTGTACATGATGTGATCGGCGCTGTAATGTAGATAACAGTGGTCCTAGTAATAAAGAGGTTCTGTCACCACATTATAAGTTGCCTATATTGTACATGATGTGATCGGCGCTGTAATGTAGATAACAGTGGTCCTAGTAATAAAGCGGCTCTGTCACCACATTATAAGTGACTTATATTGTACATGATGTGATCGGCGCTGTAATGTAGATAACAGTGGTCCTAGTAATAAAGAGGCTCAGTCACCAGATTATAAGTTGCCTATATTGTACATGATGTGATCGGCGCTGTAATGTAGATAACAGTGGTCCTAGTAATAAAGCGGCTCTGTCACCACATTATAAGTGACTTATATTGTACATGATGTGATTGGCGCTGTAATGTAGATAACAGTGGTCCTAGTAGTAAAGAGGCTCTGTCACAACATTATAAGTTGCCTATATTGTACATGATGTGATCGGCGATGTAATGTAGATAACAGTGGTCCTAGTAATAAAGCGGCTCTGTCACCACATTATAAGTGGCCTATCTTGTACATGATGTGATCGGCGCTGTAATGTAGATAACAGTGGTCCTAGTAATAAAGAGGCTCTGTCACCACATTATAAGTGCCCTATATTGTACATGATGTGATTGGCGCTGTAATGTAGATAACAGTGGTCCTAGTAATAAAGAGGCTCTGTCACCACATTATAAGTGCCCTATATTGTACATGATGTGATCGGCGCTGTAATGTAGATTACACCAGTGGTTTATATTTAGGAAAACGATCATTTATGACGGAGTTATGACCTATATTAGCTTTATGCTAATGAGTTTCTTAATGGACAACTGGGCGTGTTTTACTTTTTGACCAAGTGGGCGTTTTAGAGAGGAGTGTATGACGCTGACCAATCAGTGACCAATCAGCGTCATGCACTTCTCTCCATTCATTTACACTGCAGATAGCGATATAGGACTGCATAACCTCTTTTTTACTATCCCACTGGGTCCAGATGGGTTTCTGACCGCTTATTACAAAAGATCCTCTGACATCCTGGTTCCCAGCTCTATAAAGATTTGTAACTTCCTCATGGTCGGTGCTTTCTGGCCTACTGAGATTTCTCTTAAGGCCGGATTCACACGAGCGTGTGCTTTATGCGCACGCAAAAAACATGGCGTTTTCCCTGCGCAAAAGGCACTTAACAGCTCTGTGTGTCAGCCCTGTATGATGAGCGGCTGCGTGGTTTTCGCGCTACCGCCATCATTATGACACTCCATTTGGATGTTTGTAAACAGAAAAGCACGTGGTGCTTTTCTGTTTTCATTCATCCTTTTCACTGCTGTTGCGCGAATCACGCGCGTCCCACAGAAGTGCTTCCGTGTGACATGCGTGGTTTTCACGCACCCATTGACTTCAATGGGTGCGTGATGCGCGAAATACGCAGAAAGAACGGACATGTCGTGACTTTTACGCAGCGGACTAACGCTGCGTAAAAATCACACAACTGTCTGCACAGCCTCATAGACTGATATAGGTCAGTGTGACGCGTGTGAAAATCACGCGCGTTGCACATACGTATATCCCGTTCGTCTGAATAAGCCCTAATACTTAAAACGGTGGTCTAAGCTTTTGGCAGCCGGGATATCAGAGTTCTTGAAAGAGCTGATCGGTCCTGAACACATGGGATTTATTCCAGTGGGTCCCATTGATTCTTCTCGATACGAATGCCGAAAAGGCTTTTTGAACTCGGCAGGGATGCCCCCTCTCCCCAGCACTTTTCATCCTGAGTTATTAAACGCTCCTCCAGAAGATTAGGTAAAACCCCTGATATACAGGGTCTGACAGCCGGTAATTACCCTTATATACCACTGCAGCCCCCATGAATGATCCCGTTGTTTTGATTACTGACCCTGTCACGTTGGTTCCCTCCATCCTACAATGGTTTGTTCTATTTGCAAAGTTTCTAACTTTAACCCCTTAGTGACCGGCCTATTTTAGACCTTAATGACCAAGCCATTTTTTACGTTTTTCCATCGTCGCATTCCAAGAGTTATCACTTTTTTATTTTTCTGTCGACTGTGGCGGAACGGGTGACGGTTACAGGCATTGTACCCAAATACAGGTTAAGCCTGCCGCAAACCGTCGCACTCCCGCCATCCGGTTGCCATACCTTAGATGGCGCCCGATGCTAGATGGGGATATGTCCCCTCAAACTGCATTACATTATGTTTGATAACCAGCTGATTATATTATATTGTATTCAGTGCTGCTTCACTGTCCTCCCCTCTAGGGTTAATCTTACACTGAAGGAGAATGAGTAACAGGCTGCAAGCGGGAACTTATCTGAGTGTAAATAAGAAAAAGGAGGAGGCAAGAGCAGGATGCACATGGCCTGAGTCCTGAGGGAGGGGTGAGTGAGGGATATAGTGGTGCTGGATGAGTTCTCAGGTAGTTCCTGTCCAGGAGAAGGTGAGATAGCAGTGTGAGCTGCAGGCAGGGGCTATCTACCTCAGAGATGGTACCTGACCTAGGGACAGTAATAGAGGACAAGTGCTGGAGTCCCATCTAACTCAGGAGGATCTGGAGACACCCCAAAGGATGAAAGGTACAGTGGAGAGACCCCATAGTGACGTAGCCTGTCCCATCCAGCCCAGAGGGGAGAAGCAGCGATGCATTGTTTCTGTGTGTGTCTGTCCCTGTTAATAAACGCGCCTCTGTGGCTTGTCCCCTGTTAATCTGTGTCGCCTGAATCTATCGCCCACAATCTCTTGGCGTAAACCGACCCCCACTGACCCGGTTTCGCCACATTTGGTGGCAGCGGTGGGATAGATTCAGCCCGTTCTAGGGGAAGCGGCAGGGGATAGGTACCCTGGTACCATCCGGCGCTTCGCGGCCAGACCTCAAGGGCGGACTGCCACACGTGCTGCAGTACAGGGGGACTACAGGCACCTAAATCCCCAGTCATGGAGCCTGACTCTATGGATCCTCCCGGCGGAGCAGAGGCTGTCCCCTATGGCAGCTACCTCCGAATTACACTCCAAGAGCTGTGCCGGTTCCGGCGCATTGCCTTCTCGTCCCACGACATCAAGGATCGGCTGATTGAGAAGCTCCAGGCCTGGGACCTGGCAAACCCGACCGAGATGGCCGAGGGTGACGTTGACTACTGCCCCGAAGAACCGGCCAGTCGCCAGGGAACCGGCCGTAGCGCCATCTCGGACGCCCAGGCCCTGCGGATGGGGGATCTGCTGACCGCTCTGGGACCTCAAAGCTCCGAGGCCGAGCGCCTGATCATCGTTGGGGCCATGGACCGTGCAGTGGCACCCCCAGAACCAACAACCCCAATCCCTGCCGGGCCCTGAAGACCCCCAACTACGATACAACGACCTCCCCAAGTTGGATCCTTCGTCCACGGACATCGATGCGCACCTAACCATGCTGGAGACACAGCTACAGGTGCATGACATCCCCACCACCGAATGGGCTCGCTACGTGGGGCCCAGCCTGCAAGGGAGGGCCCTTGAAGTCTACCGGAGCCTAGGTCCAGAGGACGGACGGGACTACGGTTGCCTCCGGGACGCCCTGCTGAAGAGGTATGCGATCACCCCAGAGACTTACAGAGAGCGGTTCCGTAATTTGACGCTCGCCGGCCAGGGTACCCATGTGGAACTGGCAGCCCAGCTCCGCTTAAGCTGCTCCAGGTGGGCCGAGGGGAAGAAGGCCTTCAGTCGGGAGGCCCTGGAGGACCTCGTCATTTTGGAACAACTCCTCTCCAGGATGGAGGTCCCCGTTCGTGCCTGGCTCGCGGACCGCCACCCCAGCACCCCTGAAGATGCCGCCACCCTGGCCGACGAGTTCTTGGCCCACCGACCCCAGTGGAGAAGCCTTCCGCGCCAGGACCAACGCAGAGAGCTCCGAGCCCCTACCAAAATAGCGGAACCACCCCGGCCAACTTTGATGAGATCCCAGCCGCAGCCTACGGCCGACCCGATCCCTCCAAGGGTCCGCGACCCTACGGACTCCCGCCAGTGTTATAGGTGCCACCAGCCAGGGCACATCCGACGGGACTGCCCCCTGGCCCAATCAACGGTGCCCTTTCCCAGACCAACCCCAACCCGGGTCGCCTTTTGCCCGGAGGCGGGCAACCCCGATGAGTGTGACCACCTCCTAGATGCACCAGAGGTGGAGGAGGTGGTCTACCACGTAGAGCTTGCGAGCCTCGTGACGAACCAGGTCCCTGCCAACATGCAGGGCCACCGACAGCCCATGGTGCTGGGACGCCGCACCGTCCAGGGACTCCGTGACTCGGGGGCATCCCTCACCCTGGTAAGAGCGGACCTGATTCCCCAGTCTAAGGTTCTTCCCCGGCGATTAGCCCGGATTGTCCTGGCGGACGGACAGCAGCGGTCCATTCCCCGCGCCAGAGTCTACCTGGACTGGGGCCCCGGGAAAAGGGGAGGTCGAAGTCGGGCTCATGCCGGATCTCCCCGCTGATGTCTTATTGGGGAACGACCTTGGGAACGGTCTCACAAGTCAGTTCGCTGGGGCCGTGACCCGCAGCCAAGCCCGGGAGAACCTTTACCGGCCTCCACCACCGACCAGTGTAACCACCGAGGCTCCTCTCCCGGAAGCCCCGCTCCCCGAACCGCCGGTGGTAAGTACCCAAGCCCCTGATGCCTCACAATTGACCGACCCGAGACGAACCCTCCGACAGACCTGGGGGAGGTGGATAGGGTCGCTTTTAGGGAGGCCCAGCATACGGATCCTTCCCTGTCCTCTGCCCGTAGCCTGGCCGATCGACCACCCACTGGTGGGGCTCAGGCAGGGTTCCAGTGGGACAACGGGCTGTTGTACCGGGTCGAAGCCACGACCAAGCCCGAGTCGCCCTGGACCGCCTCCAAACAGCTGCTTGTTCCCCAAGCCTGCCGTGCACGACTGTTAGCCCTGGCCCACGATATACCCGCGGCGGGTCACACTGGGACCAGGTCAACCAGGGCCCGGCTCTCAAAGGCTTTCTTTTGGCCAGGGCTGACTGACGACGTGCAGCAGTACCGAGCTTCGTGCCCTGTCTGCCAACGGGTGGCGGGGGCCCCGCGCAAGGTGCCGCTCAAGCAGCTGCCCCTCAGCCGAGAGCCTTTCCAGCGGGTGGCCATAGATCTGGTTGGCCCCATTAATCCCCCCAGCCGAGGGGGAAAGCGTTACATCCTAACCCTGGTAGACTTCGCTACCAGATACCCGGACGCAGTGGCTCTGTCTTACATAGATGCCGAGCACGTCGCCCATGGACTCATGGACATCTTCAGCCGGGTGGGGTTCCCGCGTGAGGTACTCACAGACCAGGGATCTCAATTCCAGGGAGAACTCATGCAGGACTTCTGCAATCGGCACGGGGTGAGTTCTCTAAGAACCACCGCCTACCACCCCCAAACGAACGGACTGTGTGAAAGGTTCAACGGTACCCTCAAGCAGTTACTACTCCGATACGTCCACTCGGAGGGGAGAGACTGGGACCGCTCCTAGCAGCAGCTTCTCTTTGCCTATCGAGAGGTGCCGCAGGAGTCTACCGGGCACTCCCCATTCGAGTTGCTGTTCGCGAGGCGGGTCCGGGGACCCTTGGACTTAGTCCGGGAAGGGAAGTTTGCAAGCCCGGAGATCCCGGTAGTAGACTATGTGAGCCAAATGCGGGAGCGCCTAGCACGGCTCATGGATTTGGCCCATCAGCGATTGGAAGTAGCTCGAAGCCGTCAACGGGACGAGTACAACCGTAGCGCCCGACCCCGAGAGCTGGGGGTGGGGGAGAAGGTACTGGTCCTCACGCCAGTACGAGGCAACAAGTTGCAGGCCAATTGGGCTGGACCGTACACTGTAGTGGGGCGACAGGGGACGACGAACTACCTAGTAGCCCACGACAAAGCAGAAAAGCGGGTACGGAACTACCACATAAACCGGCTCAAGGCCTATGTGGTAAGGGAGGTAGGAGCGGTCGCGATATGCTGCCTGCCCATGGACAACCCTGACGTGGACCGCATCCCTGACCTACTGACAGAGGCCCGACGCCAGACAGGGCTGGCAGATGTGCAGCTTGAAGTCCAGCTATCGCGCTTGCAGAGTAGGGAGATGGGGGAGGTGTTAGCAGCCCAGGAGGCCCTGTTCACCGCGTCCCCCGGACGTACCTCCCTAGTCTCTCATGAGGTCGACACTGGGGGAGCCTGACCCCTGAGGCAGCCCGCGTTCCGAGTGGCTCCCTCAGTGCTGACCGCGATGAGAAAAGAAGTAGAAGAAATGCTGGAGATGGGGGTCATTGTACCATCTCACAGTCCTTGGGCCGCCGGCGATGTGTTGGTCCCCAAGAAGGACAAAACCACGAGGTTCTGTGTAGACTACCGGCGGCTGAACGAGGTAACCGTTACGGATGCCTATCCGATGCCCCGGATTGATGAGCTGCTCGATAGGCTGGGAGGGGCACGCTTCGTGTCCACTCTGGATCTCAGCAAGGGCTACTGGCAGATTCCTCTAACCAAGGAAGCCCAAGAGCGCTCGGCGTTCATCACCCCGTTCGGCCTGTTTGAATTTACGTGCATGCCGTTCGGGATGAAGAACGCCCCCGCGACCTTCCAGAGGGTGGTCGACTGGATCCTCGTGGGGTGTCAGGAGTTTGCCCAGGCCTACCTGGACGATATCGCTATCTTTAGCGAGACTTGGGAGGAACACTTGGGGCACATGGCGCAGATCCTGGAGCGCATCCGGTACGCCGGCCTCACCATCCGCCCCGACAAGTGCCAGATGGGGATGGCAGAAGTCGCCTACCTGGGGCACCGAGTGGGCAGCGGACAGATCCGCCCCGAGCCGGCCAAGGTGGAGGCCATTCTCCAATGGCCCCGGCCGGCCAACCAGAAGCAGGTTAGGGCCTTTCTGGGAGTCACAAGGTACTACCGAAAATTCATCCCGCAGTATAGTACCCTGGCCAATCCCTTGACCGACTTGACGTCCAAAAGGTTCAGTCGACTGATGACCTGGTCCCCTGACTGTGAGGCGGCCTTCGGGAGCCTTAAGACTGCCCTCTCCACCTCCCCTGTCCTGGCTGCCCCTGACTTCCACCGGCGGTTCATAGTCCAAACCGATGCCTCAGACGTCGGGCTGGGAGCGGTACTGAGCCAGGTGGACCAGGCGGGCCATGAACACCCGGTCGCATACCTCTCCCGGAAGCTGCTGGACCGAGAGAGGGCATACGCAACCATTGAGAAGGAGTGCCTGGCTGTCGTGTGGGCTCTAAAGAAGCTCCAGCCCTACATTTATGGGAGGGAGTTCACAATAGTCACAGACCACAGTCCTCTCAGTTGGTTGAATTGAACCGCCGGGGACAATGGGCGTTTACTACGGTGGAGCCTGGCCTTACAATCCTATAACTTTACCATCTCTCATAAAAAGGGCCGGGACCACGGGAATGCTGATGGACTCTCTCGGCAGCAGGACACTGATGGGCGGAGACTGACAGCACTGGGCCCAGATCTCATCACTGACCCAACAGAGGGTCAGCAGGACTGATTCTGGATCTAAGCTGGGGGAGGTCTGTGGCGGAACGGGTGACGGTTACAGGCATTGTACCCAAATAGAGGTTAAGCCTGCCGCAAACCGTCGCACTCCCGCCATCCGGGTGCCATAGCTTAGATGGCGCCCGGTGCTAGATGGGGATATGTCCCCTCAAACTGCATTACGTTATGTTTGATAACCAGTTGATTATATTATATTGTATTCAGTGCTGCTTCACTGTCCTCCCCTCTAGGGTTAATCTTACACTGAAGGAGAATGAGTAACAGGCTGCAACTTATCTGAGTGTAAATAAGAAAATGGAGGGGGCAAGAGCAGGATGCACATGGCCTGAGTCCTGAGGGAGGGGTGAGTGAGGGATATAGTGGTGCTGGATGAGTTCTCAGGTAGTTCCTGTCCAGGAGAAGATGAGATAGCAGTGTGAGCTGCAGGCAGGGGATATCTATCTCAGAGATGGTACCTGACCTAGGGACAGTAATAGAGGACAAGTGCTGGAGTCCCATCTAACTAAGGAGGATCTGGAGACACCCCAAAGGATGAAAGGTACAGTGGAGAGACCCCATAGTGAGGTAGCCTGTCCCATCCAGCCCAGAGGGGAGAAGCAGCGATGCATTCTTTCTGTGTGTGTCTGTCCCTGTTAATAAACGCGCCTCTGTGGCTTGTCCCCTGTTAATCTGTGTCGCCTGAATCTATCGCCCACAATCTCTTGGCGTAAACAGACCCCCACTGACCCGGTTTCGCCACATCGACATCGCTGTATAAGGTCTTGTTTTTTGCGGGACAAGTTGTATTTTGTAATAGCGCCATTTTGGGGTACATATAATTTATTGATTAACTTTTATTAACTTTTTTTGCGGGGAATAGGAAAAAAACATTTTGCCACTGTTTTGTGCGTCCTAAATCTACGCTGTTTACCGTGTGGTATAAATAACACAATAACTTTATTCAGCGGGTTGTTACTATTGCAACAATACTAATTTGTATCGATTTTGTTTGTTTTACTACTTTTACACAGGAAAAACACTTTTTTTTTTCAAAATTATTTGTTTTTGTGTCTCCATATTTGAAGAGCCATAACTTTTTTATTTTTCCGCCGATGCGGTTGTGTGAGGGCTTTTTTTTTTGCAGGACGACTTGTAGTTTTGTAGTAATATTGGTACCATTTTGGAGAACATCAGAATTTTTGATCATTTTTTATCACATTTTTTTTACGGCAAGGACGCCCCCAGTCCTCAGTTACCTCTGACAGCTGGGACCAGGGAGATTTAACGGCTCCCTGCTCTGTTTACTTATTCCGATGCCGCGACGTGAAAAGCTGTATTGGCGGTCACTAACAATTAAACTCAACTTGGAATGTAAAATGTTTCCGCTCCCTCCTCTGCTACTAGATCATTGACACCCATCACTCCCTTCATGTGGCCTCCTAAGTCTATTAAGGTTTTGGGTGTACAGATTCCAGCTAAGCCCGACCTTTTATATCCTCTTGACTATATTTCGTTGCCATCTAATATTAAATCACAAATGTCAGACTTTCTTATACTTCCTAGATGGGTCAGTAGAATATATTGAAAACCTTTATCCTGCCCAAAATTCTCTACATACGGCAAACTGCAGCCACTGAACTCCCTAAATCCCTCGTTACCCATCTTCAACGTTTATTTCCCTCCTTCCTATGGAACAGCAGACGTCCCAGACCAGCTTACTCCCTCCCAACACAGAAAAAGGGACACGATCCCTGATATTTATATGTATTATAAGGCAAATCTTACTTCCCGTTGGCTGGATTTGGTCTCTCCATCTCCTGTTCCCATACTTGGGAATATAGAGAGCTCTTAGGATCGCGAGCCATCCCCGGTCTGTGGAACGCCAAATTAATTCACCAGGAACGGGATGTACTCTGTGCTATTACTGGGGCCCGATTAAGGTCAACTTAGACCTGACAAAATCTTTAAGCACGAGTGATATGTCCTCACCTTTGATGCAGATTGGAATTATCGGATGAATTATTGGACATCACGGCTCCCTGGTCCCAACTTCTCAGGTCCCATATTAAAGACATTTGTTTCCGAGGTTCTCTTATAGACATCTCTTCTTTGTTACCTGGAAGTGACAATATGGAACTAACGTTTTTGCATGGTTTATCTTGTAGACAAACTGCATTTTATACCTTCTCCACTTAGATTTGGCTTGAGGTGCAGAATCATCAAGGAGTTTCTCCAACCAATTCAGATTTTTATGTCCCATATTTACTCGCTATTTCTATTACAGAACTCTGGCCCAAAACCGGGCGATATAAGAGAATGGGAGAATGAGCTATTCACATAGTTTGAACTTAAAACCATCCTGCCTTATTCAGACTAACGTAGAATAAGTCCATGTGACGGCCGTTAAAACTACGGCCATCACACGGACGCATGTATTTCATTGGGGCCATTCACATAGCCATTGTTTCAATGGACCGCGTTAAGGGTGTAATGGTGGGCGCTAACCACAGACCCCTTTCATCCTGCCGACGTCTTCATCCCCGGAGGTACCAGCACATGCGGCCGTCCTGTTCTGCAGTGACCACAAGGGTGCGTGCGCTCGCTCATTCCCGGCCTTAAAGGGCCAGCGTGCGCACGTTAATAATTAACTAATTACTCACAGATCACACTGGACTATAAAAAATGTCCTGCCCTTTCACTCCCTGCCTGAGCGTTGTTTGTATTTCTCTGTTCGTCTTGCAAATAGTCCCTTAGCCGTATCCTGTTCCCGTGCCCTGCTACTTCTATTTATTGTGCAAAAGTAGTAATACATTAAAAACATATATATAAATTTGGTTTCACCGTAATTATATTGACCCGCAAAATAACGTTAACTGTATCTGTATTTGTTCCTGTGCCTTCTGTAGTGTTGTAGTCGTCCTGTGACTGCTGACTTACACCACATCTGGTGTCAGTTGCTACGTTTTTCATCTCCTGCCGCCTAGGTCCCATCTGTGCCGTTGCTACTGTCTGGACTATTACAGGTACCCTTGTGCTCGGACCTTATATTGACTTGGTACTCTGTTGTTTGGCCAACTGCTACCCTTTAACGGCGGTGCAGCCTAGTGGGTCCACATATCCACAGATCATGACAGTACGCTCAGGCCATGGACTCCGCTGGTCAAACCAAGACCATGACATCAGAAGTAATGCGGGCGGATATGCTAGACCTCCGGTCACGACAGGACCAACTCCTCCAGGGAGTGAACATAATTGCACATCGGCTGGAAATGCAAGCTGCAGCCACGGCACCTGCTCCTAATTGCTACTGCTGTTCCTCCTATTACACCTCCTGGCAGCACCGATTCCCGATTCTCTCTGCCACTACCTCCTCGCTACGACAGAGACGCGAGGACCTGCAGGAGATTTCTGAACCAGATCCACATGCCAGAGCATTTCCTTGGCACAAGGATCACATTCATAGTATCTCTTCTTACTGGCAAGGCCCTGGCATGGGACAACCCCATCTGGGAACGTCAGGGAACAGTGTTTTCTACAGACTTTCTGCACTGTATTTGAGGAACCTGGGCGAGTCACTTCAGCAGCTGCATCCCTGCTGACCCTTCACCATGGAGACACCTCTGTGGGCGAGTACGCCATTCAGTTCCATACCCAGGCGGCAGAGCTGTCCTGGAACAACAATGCCTTTGTGGCTACCTTCTGGCAGTGTTTATCCTCTGATATCAAAGACGAGCGTCTGGTGAGCAGATGCACCAGGTCTCTGCCTACCTGGACTCCGGGTCCGCGGCAAACTTCATCCAACATAACCTAGTGGATCAGCTCCAGTTGCCGACTGTTCCCTCGGAGACAACTCTGGCGGTTGCCTCGGTGAATGGAATTCCTCTGCCCGATCCCATCATGTCTGAGACCAAGCCACTGAAGCTCCAAGTGGGAGCTCTTCTTAACGAGCAGATTACTTTCCTCATCTTGCCCAAAGCCATAAATCTGGTATTGCTGGGCCTGCCTTGGCTCTGGCTTCATGCCCCTTTTCTGGACTGGAATTCCGGAGGAAGTTCTCCAATGGGGCTTCAAATGTCTCCACCACTGCCTGTCACAGATTCAGCCGGTCCTGCCTCCTATGTCTCAGTCATTGACAGGATTACCCACTCATTTTGCACAGTTTGCGGACGTCTTTGGCAAGAAGGAGGCTGAGATGCTTCCCCATCAACGGGCGTACAACTGCCCGATTGAACTGGTTCCTAATGCTTCACCGCCCTGTGAATGGGTATAACCCCTCTCCTTGCCAGAGACTCAGTCCATGTCGGCCCGTATCAAGGAGAATCTGGAAAGGGGTTTTATACGGAAATCCTCCTCCCCGGCCGGTGCCGGGTTCTTCTTTGTAAAGAAGAAATACGGATCTCTTTTTTTCTTTTTAAATTCTTTATTTTCATGACCGAAAGGTCCATTTTATCAAGCATGTGGGGTACAGAAGTACACAAAAGCACAGAAAATATAAATGTAGAATATACATAAACATTGTTATGAAAACACCTATTCCCACGCAGGAGAATAATCTAAGGCAGTATGTCCCTGTTCCTGCATATTACAGGCATTATGTCCCTGTTCCTTCATATTACCGGCATTATGTCCCTGTTCCTTCATATTACCGGCATTATGTCCCTGTTCCATCATAGTACCGGCATTATGTCCCTGTTCCTTCATATCACCGGCATTTTGTCCCTGTTCCCTCATCTTAACGGCATTATGTCCCTGTTCCTTCATATTACAGGCATTATGTCCCTGTTCCCTCATATTACAGGAATTATGTCCCTGTTCCCTCATATTATCGGCATTATGTCCCTGTTCCTTCATATTACCGGCATTATTTCCCTGTTCCTTCATATTACAGGCATTATGTCCCTGTTCCTTCATATTACAGGCATTATGTCCCTGTTCCTTCATATTACTGCCATTATGTCCCTGTTCCTTCATATTACCTGCATTATGTCCCTGTTCCTTCATATTACAGGCATTATGTCCCTGTTCCTTCATATTACAGGCATTATGTCCCTGTTTCTTCATATTACCGGCATTATGTCCCTGTTCCCTCATATTACAGGAATTATGTCCCTGTTCCTTCATATTACCGGCATTATGTCCCTGTTCCTTAATATTTCCAGCATTATGTCCCTGTTCCCTCATATTACAGGCTTCATGTCCCTGTTCTTGCATATTACCGGACATTATGTCCCAGTTTCTTCATATTACAGGCATTATGTCCCTGTTCCTTCATATTACCGGCATTATGTCCCTGTTCCTTCATATTACCGGCATTATGTCCCTGTTCCTTCATATTACCGACATTATGTCCCTGTTCCTTCATATTACCGGCATTATGTCCCTGTTCCTTAATATTTCCAGCATTATGTCCCTGTTCCCTCATATTACAGGCTTCATGTCCCTGTTCTTGCATATTACCGGACATTATGTCCCAGTTTCTTCATATTACAGGCATTATGTCCCTGTTCCTTCATATTACCGGCATTATGTCCCTGTTCCTTCATATTACCGGCATTATGTCCCTGTTCCTTCATATTACAGGCATTATGTCCCTGTTCCTTCATATTACAGGCATTATGACCCTGTTCCTTCATATTACCGGCCTTATGTCCCTTTTCCTTCATATTACAGGCATTATTTCCCTGATCCTTCATATTACCGGCATTATGTCCCTGTTCCCTCATATTACAGGCTTCATGTCCCTGTTCCTTCATATTACAGGCAGTATGTCCTATTCCTTCGTATTACAGGCATTATGTCCCTGTTTCTTCATATTACAGGCATTATGTCCCTGTTCCTTCATATTACAGGCATTATGTCCCTGTTCCTTCATATTACCAGCATTATGTCCCTGTTCCTTCATATTACCGGCATTATGTCCCTGTTCCTTCATATTACCGGCATTATGTCCCTGTTCCTTCATATTACCAGCATTATGTCCCTGTTCCTTCATATTACAGGAATTATGACCCTGTTCCTTCATATTACCAGCATTATGTCCCTGTCCCTTCATATTACAGGCATTATGTCCCTGTTCCCTCATATTACAGGCATTATGTCCCTGTTCCTTCATATTACCGGCATTATTTCCCTGTTCCTTCATATTACCGGCATTATGTCCCTGTTCCTTCATATTACAGGCAGTATGTCCTATTCCTTCGTATTACAGGCATTATGTCCCTGTTTCTTCATATTACCGGCATTATGTCCCTGTTCCTTCATATTACAGGCATTATGTCCCTGTTCCTTCATATTACCAGCATTATGTCCCTGTTCCTTCATATTACCGGCATTATGTCCCTGTTCCTTCATATTACCGGCATTATGTCCCTGTTCCTTCATATTACCAGCATTATGTCCCTGTTCCTTCATATTACAGGAATTATGACCCTGTTCCTTCATATTACCAGCATTATGTCCATGTCCCTTCATATTACAGGCATTATGTCCCTGTTCCCTCATATTACAGGCATTATGTCCCTGTTCCTTCATATTACCGGCATTATTTCCCTGTTCCTTCATATTACCGGCATTATGTCCCTGTTCCTTCATATTACAGGCAGTATGTCCTATTCCTTCGTATTACAGGCATTATGTCCCTGTTCCTTCATATTACCGCATTATGTCCCTGTTCCTTCGTATTACAGGCATTATGTCCCTGTTCCTTCATATTACAGGCATTATGTCCCTGTTCCTTCATATTACCGGCATTATGTCCCTGTTCCTTCATATTACCGGCATTATGTCCCTGTTCCATCATAGTACCGGCATTATGTCCCTGTTCCTTCATATCACCGGCATTTTGTCCCTGTTCCCTCATCTTAACGGCATTATGTCCCTGTTCCTTCATATTACAGGCATTATGTCCCTGTTCCCTCATATTACAGGAATTATGTCCCTGTTCCCTCATATTATCGGCATTATGTCCCTGTTCCTTCATATTACCGGCATTATTTCCCTGTTCCTTCATATTACAGGCATTATGTCCCTGTTCCTTCATATTACAGGCATTATGTCCCTGTTCCTTCATATTACTGCCATTATGTCCCTGTTCCTTCATATTACCTGCATTATGTCCCTGTTCCTTCATATTACAGGCATTATGTCCCTGTTCCTTCATATTACAGGCATTATGTCCCTGTTTCTTCATATTACCGGCATTATGTCCCTGTTCCCTCATATTACAGGAATTATGTCCCTGTTCCTTCATATTACCGGCATTATTTTCCTGTTCCTTCATATTACCGGCACTATGTCCCTTTTCCTTCATATTACCAGCATTATGTCCCTGTTCCTTCATATTACCGACATTATGTCCCTGTTCCTTCATATTACCGGCATTATGTCCCTGTTCCTTAATATTTCCAGCATTATGTCCCTGTTCCCTCATATTACAGGCTTCATGTCCCTGTTCTTGCATATTACCGGACATTATGTCCCAGTTTCTTCATATTACAGGCATTATGTCCCTGTTCCTTCATATTACCGGCATTATGTCCCTGTTCCTTCATATTACCGGCATTATGTCCCTGTTCCTTCATATTACAGGCATTATGTCCCTGTTCCTTCATATTACAGGCATTATGACCCTGTTCCTTCATATTACCGGCCTTATGTCCCTTTTCCTTCATATTACAGGCATTATTTCCCTGATCCTTCATATTACCGGCATTATGTCCCTGTTCCCTCATATTACAGGCTTCATGTCCCTGTTCCTTCATATTACAGGCAGTATGTCCTATTCCTTCGTATTACAGGCATTATGTCCCTGTTTCTTCATATTACAGGCATTATGTCCCTGTTCCTTCATATTACAGGCATTATGTCCCTGTTCCTTCATATTACCAGCATTATGTCCCTGTTCCTTCATATTACCGGCATTATGTCCCTGTTCCTTCATATTACCGGCATTATGTCCCTGTTCCTTCATATTACCAGCATTATGTCCCTGTTCCTTCATATTACAGGAATTATGACCCTGTTCCTTCATATTACCAGCATTATGTCCCTGTCCCTTCATATTACAGGCATTATGTCCCTGTTCCCTCATATTACAGGCATTATGTCCCTGTTCCTTCATATTACCGGCATTATTTCCCTGTTCCTTCATATTACCGGCATTATGTCCCTGTTCCTTCATATTACAGGCAGTATGTCCTATTCCTTCGTATTACAGGCATTATGTCCCTGTTTCTTCATATTACCGGCATTATGTCCCTGTTCCTTCATATTACAGGCATTATGTCCCTGTTCCTTCATATTACCAGCATTATGTCCCTGTTCCTTCATATTACCGGCATTATGTCCCTGTTCCTTCATATTACCGGCATTATGTCCCTGTTCCTTCATATTACCAGCATTATGTCCCTGTTCCTTCATATTACAGGAATTATGACCCTGTTCCTTCATATTACCAGCATTATGTCCATGTCCCTTCATATTACAGGCATTATGTCCCTGTTCCCTCATATTACAGGCATTATGTCCCTGTTCCTTCATATTACCGGCATTATTTCCCTGTTCCTTCATATTACCGGCATTATGTCCCTGTTCCTTCATATTACAGGCAGTATGTCCTATTCCTTCGTATTACAGGCATTATGTCCCTGTTCCTTCATATTACCGCATTATGTCCCTGTTCCTTCGTATTACAGGCATTATGTCCCTGTTCCTTCATATTACAGGCATTATGTCCCTGTTCCTTCATATTACCGGCATTATGTCCCTGTTCCTTCATATTACCGGCATTATGTCCCTGTTCCTTCATATTACAGTCATTATATCTTGTTCCTTCATATTACCGACATTATGTCCCTGTTCCTTCATATTATCGGCATTACGTCGCTGTTCCCTCATCTTACATGCATTATGTCCCTGTTCCCTCATCTTAACGGCATTATGTCCCTGTTCCTTTATATTATCGGCATTACCTCCCTGTTCCTTCATATTACACTGATTACTTTGCTGTTCCTTCATATTACAGGCATTATGTCCCTGTTCCTTCATATTAGAGGCATTATGTCCCTGTTCCTTCATATTACTGCCATTATGTCCCTGTTCCTTCATATTACCTGCATTATGTCCCTGTTCCTTCATATTACAGGCATTATGTCCCTGTTCCTTCATATTACAGGCATTATGTCCCTGTTTCTTCATATTACCGGCATTATGTCCCTGTTCCCTCATATTACAGGAATTATGTCCCTGTTCCTTCATATTACAGGCATTATGTCCCTTTTCCTTCATATTACCAGCATTATGTCCCTGTTCCTTCATATTACAGGAATTATGACCCTGTTCCTTCATATTACAAGCATTATGTCCCTGTCCCTTCATATTACAGGCATTATGTCCCTGTTCCCTCATATTACAGGCATTATGTCCCTGTTCCTTCATATTACCGACATTATTTCCCTGTTCCTTCATATTACCGGCATTATGTCCCTGTTCCTTCATATTACAGGCAGTATGTCCTATTCCTTCGTATTACAGGCATTATGTCCCTGTTTCTTCATATTACAGGCATTATGTCCCTGTTCCTTCATATTACCGCATTATGTCCCTGTTCCTTCGTATTACAGGCATTATGTCCCTGTTCCTTCATATTACAGGCATTATGTCCCTGTTCCTTCATATTACCGGCATTATGTCCCTGTTCCTTCATATTACCGGCATTATGTCCCTGTTCCTTCATATTACAGTCATTATATCTTGTTCCTTCATATTACCGGCATTATGTCCCTGTTCTTTCATATTACAGGCATTATGTCCCTGTTCCTTCATATAATATATAGATATAGTGTGCATTTCCTGCATTGACCACACGATGGCGATGCTGCCCAGCATATCACTAGGCTGCCTGCATTACATTCAATTTAGTGAGATTTCTCATCATTGACCACACGATGGCGCTGCTGCTTAGAATAAATCCCAATCGGGCTTCAAACAAACTTTCTCAAATATATAATATATAGATATAGTGTGCATTTCCCAGCATTGACCACATGATGGCGCTGCTGCTCAGCGTATCACTAGGCAGCCTGCCTTACATTAAATTTAGTGAGATTTCTCAACATTGACCACACGATGGCGCTGCTGCCTAGCGAATCACAATCGGGCTTCAAACAAACTTTCTAAAATATATAATATATAGATATAGCGTGCATTTCCCAGCATTGACCACACGATGGCGCTGCTGCTCAGAGTATCACTAGGCTGCCTGCCTTACATTAAATTTAGTGAGATTTCTCAGCATTGACCACACGATGGCGCTGCTGCTTAGCGTATCACAATCGGGCTTCAAACAAACTTTCTAAAATATATAATAGATATAGTGTGCATTTCCCTGCATTGACCACACGATGGCGCTGCTGCTCACCATATTACTAGGCTGCCTGCATAAGGCTGGGTTCACACGAGCACATTAACGTCCGTAATGGACGGACGTATTTCGGCCGGAAGTCCCGGACCGAACTCAGTGCAGGGAGCCGGGCTCTTAGCATCATAGTTATGTACGACGCTAGGAGTCCCTGCCTCTCCGTGGAACTACTGTCCCGTGCTGAAAACATGATTACATGATTACCTTGATGACATACTTGTGTTTTCCAAGGACTGGTCCTCGCACATTGAGCATGTCAGGAAGGTGCTCCAGGTCCTTCGGGAAAACAAACTGTTTGCGAAGACCGAAAAATGTGTGTTTGGGGTGCAGGAGATACCATTTTTGGGTCAAATCCTCACTCCTCATGAATTCCGCATGGACCCCGCCAAGGTCCAGGCTGTGGCGGAATGGGTCCAACCTGCCTCCCTGAAGGCGTTACAGTGCTTCCTGGGGTCCGCTAATTATTACAGGAGATTTATTGCTAACTTCTCGGTCATCGCTAAGCCTCTTACGGACCTCACTCGCAAAGGTGCTGATCTCCTCCACTGGCCTCCGGAGGCCGTCCAGACTTTTGAGGTTTATCTCGGCCCGGTGCTGGTTCAGCCCAACCAAATAGAGCCATTCATCGTGGAGGTTGACGCATCCGAGGTGGGAGTGGGGGCTGTCTTGTCCCAGGGTACCAGGTCCCTCACCCATCTCCGTCCCTGTGCCTACTTCTCCAGGAAGTTCTCGCCCACTGAGAGTAACTATGACGTGGGCAACCGCGAACTCTTAGCCATTAAATGGGCATTTGAAGAGTGGCGCCACTTCCTGGAGGGGGCTAGGCACCAGGTAACGGTCCTTACCGACCACAAGAATCTGGTTTTCCTAGAATCTGCCCGGAGGCTAAACCCGAGACAAGCTCGATGGGCGTTATTTTTTACCAGATTCAACTTTTTGGTCACCTATAGGGCTGGGTCTAAAAATATTAAGGCCGATGCACTGTCGCGTAGCTTCATGGTCAGCCCTCCTTCAGAGGAAGATCCTGCTTGTATTCTGCCTCCTGGTATAATAATTTCACAATTCAGAAGTGCAGCAATCCGAGCATCCAGCTCTAAATCTAGGCAATAAGCCATACTGGGGACACACCACTGATCGCCCTCAAATCCAAAGAGAAAATATAGTTAATTCAATTCTCAAGGTATATAAACAAAAAGGGAGGGAAAAAAGCACCCTCCAAAATAATTTGTATAGAAAAAAGATGTGGTTATAACTAAACCATACCTAAAGAACCCCAAATTGCAATATAATATAGCACGGGGCCATTTCTGATAAAGATTATTGAAAAAAGAAAAAATGATCCAGAGATATCACGAGGCACTCTTGGGTTAGATAAAAATTTATCCAAATACTTTATTTTCAATTCCAGATAATACCGGCAATATTAATATATACAACAAAAGTTTAAAAGAATCTCCTGGCCAGGAAAAGAGAACCTACAATGGCACCTCTATGCATAAGTCAGATCCCCTAATGGAGAAATAACATTCATTATATAGATTTTTTTGACAAAGTTATGAAAAGAAAAACATTACAAAAGAAAACCGCTGGGTTGTGTTCACACTTGCGGTTTTCAACCATGTAGATTGTTTGATCCAAATAGTGGCCAGAGTTCCTATTTTAAGTGGTTGGTAATGATGTTTTGGAGAGAATCTTTTTATACAATATAGTTCTCAACATAGGAAAATAGTCCTCTTATATTCAGGGGATACATTTTGCAGCGTGTTTTTTTCTCTCTTTCTATGAACAGATCCTTGTTTTTATAGGGATCTTATAGTGATAGGTAGTGATAGGTAGTGATAGGTAGTCTATTCATAGACCCTTTGGGTCAGTATGTAGCCCTCGTAATCTTGAATTTTAGAGCAGGGCACTTTTATAGCTCCTATAGGTTTTTACCTTAAACATCCAGCGAGTGCCAGGAAACCATACGTAGGGGCAATCAGCCCAGCAGGTGGAATTGAAAATCTTCACCAAGGTGATATTCACTTATATGGCCATGTGTTTCATTTAAGGCCTCCAAATCTCCACCATCACATCAACCAATGCTCTCCTCCTCGATATACGTGGGCATTCACCACTGCACTCCGAGAGACACAGGACCCGACAAGGCAGGACCGCACGCCGGCAGCCAGGTAAGTTTAAAATTGTATGGTATGTCTCTTTCCACGTGGTGTCTCCAACATTGGACAGGGATTCACAGGGCAGGGTTTAGACGTCACTACCTGCCCTGCTGATTAGGTCAGCTGACGCGTTTCATCCCTGAACGGGATTTCCTCAGAGCTGTTTGACAAGTGCTGCCAAATACGTTATATTTATAGTGTCCCAAAATGCATTCATTGGCTCCAAGGTTACAGACGTAATCTTCCATGGAGATAATCTAAACTGTTCTGAATAATGTATGCAGATCTTTCATAAGACACAACAATCAATTTTAACAGCAAATGAAAACAATTTTATGATCCAACAATGAATTCATGTTTATAAAATCTATTCAGTCTTTTCATAGAGAGGACAATCAGTGGTGCGTCCCCACACAATTGAGGTCAATTCCCAAAGTACAGTAATTACAGACAAATATTAGTCCTCCAAAAGAATATTCACACTGCCTCATTTTAGATGTCAGTTTATATATTTATTTATACATGAATGGAATAAATTGATCCCTCATAAATATTTTTTCAAAGTAGAAGAGAGATTTGAATAAATAAGATTTGTTTAATTTATGCCAATCTATATATGTATAAAATTCATGAGACACTCCAGGGGAAGCAGGGAGAGAGGACCCTTGCCTATTAAGGTATCAGGACCCGAGTCCCCACTGACCCCGAAAAATGTCTCAAAAAAGTCATCAATCAATATAATAATAATAGAATCTTGTAAGAACAATTTTACTACTTAATTTCGTAGTTACTTTTTTATATACAACTGTTACAAATGGGAAGAGTTGCCAAGAAATTCAAGGGGGGGGGGGCAAGGAGCGGGATCTCATGCCCAAAGGGGCAACAGATCCCGAGTCCCCACCACCCATAGAAAAATACATGACAACTTCCCCCACTGGATTACAGGGAATGAATATGACATTATTTATTCACCCGATGAATTTCATATTCCATATTGGGAGTAACCTTACTCATTCCTATTATATCCTTTCTTAATTAATTTTTTGGGGTATCCCCTGTTTTCAAAGCGAGATGACAGATCTTGTGCTTCACTTTTGAAATCCTTGAAATCAGTACAATTACGACGAATTCGAAGAAATTCACTTATCGGGATCTCCTTAATTTGAGAGGGAAAATGGTGACTGCTTGCTGCTAATGGGGTATAACCTGATGTTGGTTTTCGATATGTGGTCGTTTTTAACCCCTTAATGCACCATGACGTAACTGTACGTCATGGTGAGCAGTAAGTTCGCGCACCTTGACGTACAGTTACGGCAGTGCTTTGACAGTTAACCGCCGCGCGGCGCTACACCGCAGCGGCGGTTAACTGTGCAGGGTGTCAGCCCTGCTCTCCCCGTTGCCGATCAGCGGCCTGTCGCCGCTGATATTGGCAGTTAACCCCTTAATTGTGGCGCTCGATTTTGAACGCCACAATTAAGGTCTTTAGCGCCGATCGGCAGCCCCCATGTGAAATCACGGGGGCTGGCGATGGTACCCATGGCAACCGGACGCCAGGCAATGGCTTCCGGGTTGCCTTGTACAGAAGCCTATGAGGACCACCCCGAGGGTGGTCGTCGTAGGCTTCCTGTCAGTGTGACTGTCACGTCACAATGACAGTTGGAATGCATTACACTACGTGTGTAGTGTAATGTATTCCAGCAGCGATCAGAGCTGCAAGTCTAAGTGTCCCCTAGTGGGACAAGTGAAAAAAGTAAAAAAAATAATAAAAATGTTTTAAAAAAAGTGTAAAAAACAAGTTATAAGTGACATAAACAAGAACTGCTTTTTTTCCTATAATAAGTCTTTCATTATAGGAAAAAAAATGAACAGGTAAAAAAAAAGTACACATATTTGGTATCACCGCGTTCGTAACGACCCCAACTATGAAACTATAATATTATTTTTCCCGCACAGTGAACGCCGCAAAAAAAATAAACGAAAAACAATGCCAGAATCACTATTTTTTGGTCACCACCCCTCACAAAATATGTAATAAAAAGTGATCAAAAAGTCGCATGTACGTCAAAATAGTACCCATACAAACTACATCCCGTCCCGCAAAAAACAAGCCCTTACACAGCTTTTTTGACTGAAAAATAAAAAACTTATGGCTCTCAGAATACGGTGACACAGAAAATACATTTATTTTCTAAATAAGTTATTTTATTGCGCAAACGCTGCAAAACATAAAAAACCCTATATACATCTGGTATCGCCGTAATCGTACCGACCCGCAGAATAAAGTATAATAGTCATTTATAGCCGAGGGTAAACACCGTAAAATATAAATAAAAATCATTGTCAGAATTGATGGTTTTTGGTCACCTTGCTTGCCGAAAAATTGAATAAAAAGTGATCAACAAAATCACATGTACCCCAAAATGGTACCAATGAAAATTACAGATTTTCCCGCAACAAATAAGCCCTCACACGGCTCCGGTGGTGAAAAAATAAAAAAAGTTCCGGCTAACAGATTATGGCGATGCAAAATGTGCAGAGCGTTCCAAAAGTGGATAAGATCGGGCACCATTTATAAGTGAGACACTGGCCACATATCTGCAGATTATTATTTATTTACCCCATTATTATACCCTCTTATTATGCCCCTGATGTACTCTGCCCAGCCTACATATGCCCCCACATTATAAACTGAAACACCAGCAAAACGCCAGAGCTACTACCAAGCAAAATATGCGCTCCAAAAGCCAAATGGCGTCCCTCCCTTCTGAGCCCTACAGCGTGCCCAAACAGCCGTTTATGTACACCGATATGGCATCGTACCAAAAAATGGTACCAATAAAAACGACAGCTCGTCCCGCAAAAAATAAGCCCCCACACCGCTCTATTGACAGAAAAAAAAAAAAGTAGTGGCTCTTGGAAAGCGGGGAGGAAAAACGAAAAAGCAAAACATGAATCAGTTCGTAAAGGGTTAATTACTTTCTAATGAAAAAACATTTATGACCACATGTGGGGTATTGCCGTACTCGGGAGAAATTGCTTTACAAATGTTGGGGTGCATTTTCTCCTTTATCCTTTGTGAAATTGAAAAAATTCAACATTTTAGTGGAAATAATGTTGATATTAATTTTCACGGCCTAATTCTAATAAATTCTGCAAAAGACGAGTGGGGCCTAAATGCTCACTATACCCCTAGATAGATTCCTTAAGTGGTGTAGTTTTCCAAATGGGGTCACTTTTGGGGGGCTTCCACTGTTTCGGTCTCTCAGTGGCTTTGCAAATTCGACATGACACCCAAAAACATTCCAGCTAAATTTGAGCTCCAAAAGCCAAATAGCGCTCCTTCCCTTCTAAGCCCCGGTGTGGGTCCAAACAGTAGTTTATTACCACATATGGCGTATTTACGTAATCAGGAGAAATTGTTTTACAAATGTTGGGGCGCTTTTTCTCCTTTATTCCTTGTAAAAATTAAAAATGGCTACCTTTTTTCAGAAAAAAAGCCGATTTTCATCTTCACATACTAATTCAAATAAATTTAGCAAAAAAACTGTGGGTTCAAAATGCTAACTATACCCATAGATAAATTCCTTGAGGGGTGTAGTTTCCAAAATGGGGTCACTATTGGGGGGTTTCCGCTGTTTTCATTCCTCCAGTGCATTGCAAACGCGACACGGCACTGAAAACTATTCCAGCAAAATCAGAAATCCAAAATCCAAATGGTGCTCCTTCTCTTCTGAGGCCTGCTGTGGGTCCAAACAGCAGTTTATTACCACATATGGGGTATTGCTATAATCGGAAGACATTGCTTTACATATGTTGGGGTGTTTTTTCTACTTTATTCCTTGTAAAAATTTAAAATTTCCTAATTTTTTCACAAAAAAAGTAGATTTTCACCTTCACATACTAATTCAAATAAATTTAGCAAAACAACTGTGGGTTCAAAATGCTAACTATACCCATAGATAAATTCCTTGAGGGGTATAGTTTCCAAAATAGGGTCACTTTTGGGGTGTTTCCACTGTTTTGGCAGCACAAGGCCTCCTCACACCTGACATGGTACCTAAAATATATTCTAATAAAATAGAGGCCCAAAATCCACTAGGTGCTCCTTTGCTTCTGAGGCCGGTGTTTTAGTCCATGACCGCGCTAGGGCCACATGTGGGGTATTTCTAAAAACTGCAGAATCTGGGCAATAAATATTGAGTTGCATTTCTTGGGTAAAACCTTCTGTGGTACAGAAAAAAATTATTACAAATGAATTTTTGAAGAAAAAAAATGAAATTTGTAAATTTCACCTCTACTTTGCTTTAATTCCTGTGAAACGCCTAAAGGGCTAAAATACTTTGTGAATGCTGTTTTGAATACTTTGATGGGTGCAGTTTTCAAAATGGGGTGATTTATTGGGACTTTCTAATATATAAGGCCCTCAAAGCCATTTCAGAACTGAACTGGTCCCTGAAAAAATAGCCTTTTGAAATTTTCTTGAAAATATGAGAAATTGCTGCTAAAGTTCTAAGCGTTGTAACGTCCTAGAAAAATAAAAGAATGTTCAAAAAACGATGCAAACATAAAGTAGACCTATGGGAAATATAAACTAGTATGTATTTTGTGTGGTATTACTATCTGTTTTACAAGTAAATACATTAAAATTTAGAAAAATGCTAATTTTTGCTAATTTTCTCTAAATCTTGGCGTTTCTTACAAATAAATATTGAATTTAATGACAAAATTTTTTCAGTATCATAAAGTACAACATGTCACGAGAAAACAATCCCAGAATCGCTTGGATAGGTAAAAGCATTCCGGAGTTATTACCACATAAAGTGACACATGTCAGATTTGCAAAAATGGGGCTGGTCCTGAAGGCCAAAACAGGCTTAGACACTAAGGGGTTAATCTATTTCCTCCCTATGGATGTTAAGATCAAGGAAGCTAATATGGTTTTCGCTATAAGTAAAGGTCAGGAGGATATTTAGTTTATTGATATTCAGATCCTTGATAAAACTTTCCAATGAATCCAATGACCCCTTCCAACATAAGAGAATATCATCCATATATCTAAGCCAAGCAGAGGCACATTTTCTGAAGAGGGGGTGTGAGTATACTATAAATTCTTCCCACCATCCCAGCTGTAAACAGGCGTGCACAGGAGGATCCCATGGCCGTTCCACGAGTCTGGCCATAGAATTTGCCATCAAAAGAAAAACAATTATAATTCAAAACGAATTCTAATTTCAATAGATTTTTATTTGAATTTTCAAAAAACAAAAACATAACATGTATGTAAAGATCTCTAAACATTTCGAGATCTGTCATTGTTACATGTAAATACAAACGTGAAAATAAAAATAAACAAAGAAGGAAATAAACAGTGCCTCCCGGGAAGGAGTACCCCTCCACACAACAATCTGGTGGTTTCATTTGAAATGTTGCTGAATTGCTGCTGATCTCCAACCCATATTTAACAAAGACAATAAACTGAAGGAAATATTCCCAGATTTACCACTCCTTGCCTACAAACAGCCACCAAACCTAAGGAATCTCCTGCTCAGAAGTCCCTCTCACCACCATCAGAGACTGGTGCCTCTCACCACCATCAGAGACTGGTGCCTCTCACCACCATCAGAGACTGGTGCCTCTCACCACCATCAGAGACTGGTGCCTCTCACCACCATCAGAGACTGGTCCCTCTCACCACCATCAGAGACTGGTCCCTCTCACCACCATCAGAGACTGGTGCCTCTCACCACCATCAGAGACTGGTGCCTCTCACCACCATCAGAGACTGGTGCCTCTCACCACCATCAGAGACTGGTGCCTCTCACCACCATCAGAGACTGGTGCCTCTCACCACCATCAGAGACTGGTGCCTCTCACCACCATCAGAGACTGGTGCCTCTCACCACCATCAGAGACTGGTCCCTCTCACCACCATCAGAGACTGGTGCCTCTCACCACCATCAGAGACTGGTGCCTCTCACCACCATCAGAGACTGGTGCCTCTCACCACCATCAGAGACTGGTGCCTCTCACCACCATCAGAGACTGGTGCCTCTCACCACCATCAGAGACTGGTGCCTCTCACCACCATCAGAGACTGGTGCCTCTCACCACCATCAGAGACTGGTGCCTCTCACCACCATCAGAGACTGGTGCCTCTCACCACCATCAGAGACTGGTGGCTCTCACCACCATCAGAGACTGGTCCCTCTCACCACCATCAGACACTGGTGCCTCTCACCACCATCAGACACTGGTGCCTCTCACCACCATCAGAGACTGGTGGCTCTCACCACCATCAGAGACTGGTGCCTCTCACCACCATCAGAGACTGGTGCCTCTCACCACCATCAGAGACTGGTGCCTCTCACCACCATCAGAGACTGGTGCCTCTCACCACCATCAGAGATTGGTGCCTCTCACCACCATCAGAGACTGGTGCCTCTCACCACCATCAGAGACTGGTGCCTCTCACCACCATCAGAGACTGGTGCCTCTCACCACCATCAGAGACTGGTGCCTCTCACCACCATCAGAGACTGGTGCCTCTCACCACCATCAGAGACTGGTGCCTCTCACCACCATCAGAGACTGGTGCCTCTCACCACCATCAGAGACTGGTGCCTCTCACCACCATCAGAGACTGGCACTTTTCCTTGCAACAGTAGAAAATGTAAGACCTGTACCAACATCTGGTCATCAAACACCATCCAGATACCAAACACGCAGCAGGACTATAAAATCCCTGGCACGTTCTCCTGTACATCCTCCAATGTAGTGTACATGATCCTGTGTACAAGGGGCATCAATAAAGGAATCTACATTGGAGAAACCATACAAAAGCTACAAACCAGGATGAATCTTCACAGACATACAATAAAACAGGAGGTGGATACACCCGTGGGGGGAAAACACTTCTCTGGACCTGATCACAGTTTGGCAGATTTAAAGGTCCTCATTCTGAAGGGTCATTTTAAAAACAACAGAGAAAGAAAAATTTGGGAATTCAAGATGATGATAAAATTCCAGTCATTGACACAAGGCCTCAATCTAACCCCAGGATTTATGAGCCACTACATGGACACACGTCACGTCCCCCATCAGACTGACTCCAGATGCCTTAGCTCCTAAGTCATCACCCCTATAACCTCAGTTTTATTGCCCCGGCTTATCTTAATGATGTATCACCTCATGTACTAATTGTCTTTGTGTAACATCTAAATGTTGTGCTTTTTTCTAAGTCATTCATTTGTAAATCAGCCTGAAGAAGGGGCCTCTGCGCTCTGAAAGCCTCATATAGAACTTCTATGGTCAGCCAATAAAGGTTTCATACCGTCTATACTTTTGTCTTTTTTGACACAAAAGTATTTAACATTTCATTTGAAATGTTTAGAATGTAACCACCGTTCCCATAACTTCCTCGTACGGTGATGAGTCTGAGCTTGTGATAATACTGATGTTTCATAATGACAATTCATATTGACCCTCCGAATGACTTCAGCAATATTAGGAGATTTAGGGGATTTCCATGCCTGAGCTATAGTTAGTCTAGTAGCGATTAGAATATGATGTGTGACCAATCTCTTGTCCGGTGGGATGTCTTCAAGCAAGATATCTAGTAATGCTAGAGAAGGATTAAGATTAACCGTGAAGTCTGATACCTCTGATATTAGATGAAATGTCTTTATCCATACAGAAGCTATAATAGGGCACGACCACCACATATGTAGTAGAGATCCCATGAGTCCGCATCCCCTCCAGCACATTCTAGAAGACAATAATTAAGCCAAAACAAGAATACCTATAAATTCAAGGTCATATATCAATGAATAAAGTTGCATATATGGGACCCCATGCATAGTAAACACCAAAAAGTTAACCCCATATGCTATAATGAGACAAGATCAAACGTATCTTAGAAAAAATACAAAATGACTTTATTAAGGACAGACAGCACAGATGATCAAGACAATTTAAAAATGACCACCCATAAAAACAATGTACAACAGTACACAGAAGACAGTGTTGTATATGAGGCAGGGCAAACAATGGTAGTATACCAATATCAACGACTATAAAGTATGTATACTGATAATAATCACCATAACAAGGGCCTATAGAATGGCCACAACAATTGTAAAGCCACAGTCATAGAGAAGAAACTCATTGAGACCTCAAGATACGCAAACCAAAAGACCCACCATGCACCAATCCACTGCCACAACACTGTCAGAACACCCCAACGCGCGTTTCGCACCTGGCTTCGTCAGGGGGTGCTGAAAGAGTGTGATCAGAGGGTTTAAATAAGGGGTACACAGCTGAACGGTGCACCTCACTTACTTGTCCATAGGATGTTCAGCTGGCGCCTGCACGAGGAGAGGCGGCACCTCAATCACGCAGTGCACGGCGTCCGGAAGTGAGCAGTGCGCAACTGCACAGAGCCCAAGTCCATGTTGCGCCGTGAACTACGTGATGAACGGCCCCCCGCCCCGCGCATGCGCACAACAACCACAGACCAACGCATCCATCTTGGAATAGGGCAAGGCTGCCGCAATTGCCCATATCCAAGAATGGAAAGCGGTATGAATACAGGAGCGCTATTCACAGTTAGAATATATTTATACATGTTTACTACATAGCAAAAACATTGTAGATGAGAGCATATCTAGACATCTTGAAATGTACGGATATCACATAAATCACACATTGATTCCGAAAGATCAAATAAAGGCAACAACATATCATGCAATAATATAGATGAACAAAGTGTACAGAGGGGGACCCAATGCATGCCTAGGAGCCCACTGTGCACACCAGTCAAAGCTATTTATATATATGATGTATATATATATGACCAAACATCATACCTGATTAGTTAGATGGATACAAATATATGAATGAAAGAAAAAAAAAAAAAAATGTAAAAAAAATATGAATGAAAGAAAAAAGTGTAAAAATAATAATATAAATTGTGAAAGTGACATAAGTGGTTTAAATGCATCCATGACAAACAAGTAGATGTATGAAAGAATGCGCATTTAAAGTAAATGTATATAAAGACAAAATGATCCTATATATTACAAATTATAAACATGCATCAACACTAATGTGTATATATGGCCATAAGCATGCACATATAGCCAAAAATGAAATAAAGATAGATACATATGTATGAACGGACCAGAGAGGTCACAAAAAATGTGAGTGTGAAAGAAATATATAATATATGATAATAAGAGTGCAATTAAAGCACAATAGTGTAGAATCAAGAAAGATAATACAAATAATAAAGAAAAAGTGAAGAAGACATATGAATAGAAAGAAGCATATGATGATCAAAAGCGTGTTAGAGCAAAACATCCATCAATGTAGTGACGCATCCATGAAATTCCAGGATATAAAAGCAATCCACTCCAAGGAAACCTATACCAGACCATGGACAGAAATATCGCTACTGATACCTAATGCGATCATCGCATAGCCACGGAATCAAAGAGAAGACAGGTTAACCCCTTCCCTCTATAGCCACGGAATCAAAAAGAAGAAAGGTTAACCCCTTCCCTCTATAGCCACAGAATCAAAAAGAAGAAAGGTTAACCCCTTCCCTCTATAGCCACGGAATCAAAGAGAAGACAGGTTAACCCCTTCCCTCTATAGCCACAGAATCAAAAAGAAGAAAGGTTAACCCCTTCCCTCTATAGCCACAGAATCAAAAAGAAGAAAGGTTAACCCCTTCCCTCTATAGCCACAGAATCAAAAAGTAAAAAAGGTTAACCCCTTCCCTCTATAGCCACAGAATCAAAGAGAAGAAAGGTTAACCCCTTCCCTCTATAGCCACAGAATCAAAGAGAAGAAAGGTTAACCCCTTCCCTCTATAGCCACATAATCAAAAAGAAGAAAGGTTAACCCCTTCCCTCTATAGCCACAGAATCAAAAAGAAGAAAGGTTAACCCCTTCCCTCTATAGCCACAGAATCAAAGAGAAGACAGGTTAACCCCTTCCCTCTATAGCCACAGAATCAAAAAGAAGGAAGGTTAACCCCTTCCCTCTATAGCCACAGAATCAAAAAGAAGAAAGGTTAACCCCTTCCCTCTATAGCCACAGAATCAAAGAGAAGAAAGGTTAACCCCTTCCCTCTATAGCCACAGAATCAAAAAGAAGACAGGTTAACCCCTTCCCTCTATAGCCACAGAATCAAAAAGAAGACAGGTTAACCCCTTCCCTCTATAGCCACAGAATCAAAGAGAAGAAAGGTTAACCCCTTCCCTCTATAGCCACAGAATCAAAAAGAAGACAGGTTAACCCCTTCCCTCTATAGCCACGGAATCAAAAAGAAGAAAGGTTAACCCCTTCCCTCTATAGCCACAGAATCAAAAAGAAGAAAGGTTAACCCCTTCCCTCTATAGCCACAGAATCAAAAAGAATAAAGGTTAACCCCTTCCCTCTATAGCCACAGAATCAAAGAGAAGAAAGGTTAACCCCTTCCCTCTATAGCCACAGAATCAAAAAGAAGACAGGTTAACCCCTTCCCTCTATAGCCACAGAATCAAAAAGAAGAAAGGTTAACCCCTTCCCTCTATAGCCACAGAATCAAAAAGAAGACAGGTTAACCCCTTCCCTCTATAGCCACAGAATCAAAAAGAAGACAGGTTAACCCCTTCCCTCTATAGCCACAGAATCAAAAAGAAGAAAGGTTAACCCCTTCCCTCTATAGCCACAGAATCAAAAAGAAGACAGGTTAACCCCTTCCCTCTATAGCCACAGAATCAAAAAGAAGAAAGGTTAACCCCTTCCCTCTATAGCCACAGAATCAAAAAGAAGAAAGGTTAACCCCTTCCCTCTATAGCCACAGAATCAAAAAGAAGAAAGGTTAACCCCTTCCCTCTATAGCCACAGAATCAAAAAGAAGAAAGGTTAACCCCTTCCCTCTATAGCCACAGAATCAAAAAGAAGAAAGGTTAACCCCTTCCCTCTATAGCCACAGAATCAAAAAGAAGAAAGGTTAACCCCTTCCCTCTATAGCCGCAGAATCAAAAAGAAGACAGGTTAACCCCTTCCCTCTATAGCCGCAGAATCAAAAAGAAGAAAGGTTAACCCCTTCCCTCTATAGCCACAGAATCAAAGAGAAGAAAGGTTAACCCCTTCCCTCTATAGCCACAGAATCAAAAAGAAGAAAGGTTAACCCCTTCCCTCTATAGCCACAGAATCAAAAAGAAGAAAGGTTAACCCCTTCCCTCTATAGCCACATAATGAAAGAGAAGAAAGGTTAACCCCTTCCCTCTATAGCCACAGAATCAAAAAGAAGACAGGTTAACCCCTTCCCTCTATAGCCACAGAATCAAAAAGAAGGAAGGTTAACCCCTTCCCTCTATAGCCACAGAATCAAAAAGAAGAAAGGTTAACCCCTTCCCTCTATAGCCACAGAATCAAAGAGAAGAAAGGTTAACCCCTTCCCTCTATAGCCACAGAATCAAAAAGAAGACAGGTTAACCCCTTCCCTCTATAGCCACAGAATCAAAAAGAAGAAAGGTTAACCCCTTCCCTCTATAGCCACAGAATCAAAAAGAAGAAAGGTTAACCCCTTCCCTCTATAGCCACAGAATCAAAAAGAAGAAAGGTTAACCCCTTCCCTCTATAGCCACAGAATCAAAAATAAGAAAGGTTAACCCCTTCCCTCTATAGCCACAGAATCAAAAAGAAGAAAGGTTAACCCCTTCCCTCTATAGCCACAGAATCAAAGAGAAGAAAGGTTAACCCCTTCCCTCTATAGCCACAGAATAAAAAAGAAGAAAGGTTAACCCCTTCCCTCTATAGCCACAGAATAAAAAAGAAGACAGGTTAACCCCTTCCCTCTATAGCCACAGAATCAAAAAGAAGAAAGGTTAACCCCTTCCCTCTATAGCCACAGAATCAAAAAGAAGAAAGGTTAACCCCTTCCCTCTATAGCCACAGAATCAAAAAGAAGACAGGTTAACCCCTTCCCTCTATAGCCACAGAATCAAAGAGAAGAAAGGTTAACCCCTTCCCTCTATAGCCACAGAATCAAAAAGAAGACAGGTTAACCCCTTCCCTCTATAGCCACAGAATCAAAAAGAAGAAAGGTTAACCCCTTCCCTCTATAGCCACAGAATCAAAAAGAAGAAAGGTTAACCCCTTCCCTCTATAGCCACAGAATCAAAAAGAAGAAAGGTTAACCCCTTCCCTCTATAGCCACAGAATCAAAAAGAAGAAAGGTTAACCCCTTCCCTCTATAGCCACAGAATAAAAAAGAAGAAAGGTTAACCCCTTCCCTCTATAGCCACAGAATCAAAGAGAATAAAGGTTAACCCCTTCCCTCTATAGCCACAGAATCAAAAAGAAGACAGGTTAACCCCTTCCCTCTATAGCCACAGAATCAAAAAGAAGAAAGGTTAACCCCTTCCCTCTATAGCCACAGAATCAAAAAGAAGAAAGGTTAACCCCTTCCCTCTATAGCCACAGAATCAAAAAGAAGAAAGGTTAACCCCTTCCCTCTATAGCCACAGAATCAAAAAGAAGACAGGTTAACCCCTTCCCTCTATAGCCACAGAATCAAAGAGAAGAAAGGTTAACCCCTTCCCTCTATAGCCACAGAATCAAAAAGAAGACAGGTTAACCCCTTCCCTCTATAGCCACAGAATCAAAAATAAGAAAGGTTAACCCCTTCCCTCTATAGCCACAGAATCAAAAATAAGAAAGGTTAACCCCTTCCCTCTATAGCCACAGAATCAAAAAGAAGAAAGGTTAACCCCTTCCCTCTATAGCCACAGAATCAAAAAGAAGAAAGGTTAACCCCTTCCCTCTATAGCCACAGAATCAAAGAGAAGAAAAGTTAAAGAACCAAACATTATATTGCAAATGTAACCTAATGATGTAAACAACGAAACCACATTAGTATCAAAACATATAAGATGACTTCCGTAATGTGCCTTCGATGCAGCCATACACCTCAATATAGCCATGCACCTCAATATAGCCATACACCTCAATATAGCCATACACCTCAGTATAGCCATGCACCTCAATATAGCCATGCACCTCAGTATAGCCATGCACCTCAGTATAGCCATGCACCTCAGTATAGCCATGCACCTCAATATAGCCATGCACCTCAATATAGCCATGCACCTCAATATAGCCATGCACCTCAATATAGCCATGCACCTCAGTATAGCCATACACCTCAATATAGCCATACACCTCAGTATAGCCATGCACCTCAATATAGCCATACACCTCAGTATAGCCATACACCTCAATATAGCCATGCACCTCAGTATAGCCATACACCTCAATATAGCCATACACCTCAATATAGCCATACACCTCAATATAGCCATACACCTCAATATAGCCATGCACCTCAGTATAGCCATGCACCTCAATATAGCCATACACCTCAATATAGCCATGCACCTCAATATAGCCATACACCTCAGTATAGCCATACACCTCAATATAGCCATGCACCTCAGTATAGCCATGCACTTCAATATAGCCATACACCTCAATATAGCCATACACCTCAATATAGCCATGCACCTCAATATAGCCATGCACCTCATGCGCCTCCAAAATAACCGATACAGTCCACTCTGAAAAGACAAGCAAGCAGAAGTTAAATAATAAATCCTCCCTACACACAAAAGGATAAAACATAACAGAGGTTGGCACCTACACGAGATTTATAAAAATGGGGCGAAACTAATCATTTGATTAAGCCCCTTAGGAAAAACGGTTTGTAGTTTCACTATCCATTTGCATTCACGTTGGGCAAGGTTTCTCTGAATATTACCCCCTCTATTTCCTAGGGAGATCTTATCAATACCCCTGAAGGTGAGAAGTCTCCAATTACCTTGGTGATGGTCACGAAAATGACGAGGTATCGGTTTAAGTTTGCTTAACTTTTCAGGATCATCAGTTTTCATAGCGCCCTTTATGTCCCTTACATGTTCAAGGATTCTCACACGGAGTTCTCTAGAAGTGAGACCCACATATATCAGTCGACATGGACAGATGGCATAATAAACCACAGCAGTTGAACGACAAGTGATGTTGTGACAGATCTTATATTGTCTTGACCCAGAAGAGTCACTGAAATCTAGAGATCTAGTCATAAGGGAACATGCCCCACAGTCACCACAGGGGTATGAACCCCACTTTGGTCCTTTGGAATTGAATATAAATCCTGAGGTAGGAGCTACATAATGACTCTTGACTAATATATCCCTTAGATTACGTGATCTACGTGAAGTCATAAGAGGATAATCTGATAGCACTGCACTCAGATCCATATCAGTGTGGAGAATTGGCCAGAACCTCTCAAAAATCGATTTCATTTCTCTCCATTGGGCATGATATCCAGTGATGAACCTCACCTCTTCATTACTGTTCTTTTTCTTGAATTTAGGTATAAGTAGGTCACTTCGTTGCATATTTTTAGCTCTCATGTATCCTTGCTCAATATCCATAGATTTGTACCCTCTAGCACGAAACCTGTTTGAGAGGTCAACGGCCTGATTCTCAAAGGCTGATTCTGTGGAACATATCCGACGTGCTCTTAAAGTGCCATGTGATTGGCTTAGATACAGGGCCCAGCAGACAGGATCACGCATGGGCCATGTATCTAAGCCTACCATGTGATTGGCTTAGATACAGGGCCCAGCAGACAGGATCACACAATCTGTGATCCTGTCTCATGGGCCCCCTAAGCCTGCTACATCGTAGGCTTAGGGCTTGTGCAGTCCCTAAACATTGATGGCCTATCCTCAGGATAGGCCATCAATAGCTGATGTGTCTCTCGGGACCCGCAAATCAGCTGTTTTGAAGGGGCCGCAGCACTCGTACGAGAGCTGCTTCCCCTTCATTTCACTACTCGCTCACACTGTGAATCGCCGACACCGATTCACAGTGTGACAGGAATGAAGGGGAGCAGCTCTCGTACGAGTGCTGCGGCCCCTTCAAAACAGCTGATTGGCGGGTCCCGGGAGTCGGACCCCGCCAGTCAGGGATAACCTTACCTTCCTCTTCGGCCGCGGCGGGAGTTCTGTAGTCTCGATGCTGTGCGCGGCGGCATAGCGCTGTGACGTCATGCGCTGCGCACAGCGCTTGACGTCAGGACCTCCGCTGCCATCCGGAACCAGGAAGGTAAGTAAAGTATGTTACTATAGTAACAGGGGCCCGCGGCCCGAGTTACTATAGTAACTTTTTATTGATGTGGTGCGGGGGACCGTGGGCCCCCCTGGCTTCGGGGCCCGGTCGCAATTGCGACCCCTATAGCTACGCCAGTGGTTACAAGGCTTAGAACTTTAGCAGCAATTTCTCATATTTTCAAGAAAATTTCAATAGGCCATTTTTTCAGGGACCAGTTCAGTTCTGAAGTGGTTTTGAGGGCGTTCCATATTAGAAAGTCCCCATAAATCACCCCATTTTGAAAACTGCACCCCTCAAGGTATTCAAAACCACATTCAGAAAGTATTTTAACCCTTTAGGCGTTTCACAGGAATTAAGGCAAAGTAGAGGTGAAATTAAAAATGTCATTTTTTTTGCAGAAATTTATTTGTAATAAAAAAAAATCTGTAACACAGAAGGTTTTACCAGGGAAACGCAACTCAATATTTATTGCCCAGATTCTGCAGATTTTAGAAATATCCAACATGTGGCCCTAGTGTCCTAATGGACTGAAGCACCGGCCTCAGAAGCAAAGGAGCACCCAGTAGATTTTGGGGCCTCTGTTTTTTAGGAATACATTTTAGGCACCATGTCAGGTTTGAGGAGGTCTTGTGGTACCTAAACAGTCGAAACCCCCAAAAAGTGACCCCATTTTGGAAACTACACCCTCAAGGCATTTTTCTAGGGGTATAGTTAGCATTTTGAACTCACAGTTTTTTTGCAGAATTTAGTGGAATTAGTCTGTGAAGATGAAAATCACCTATTTTTCGGTGGAAACATAGAATTTTTTCATTTTTACAAGGAAAAAAGGAGAAAAAGCACCCCAACATTTGTAAAGCAATTTATCCCGATTACGGCAATACCACATATGTGGTCGTAAACTGATGTTTGGACCCACAGCAGGGCTCAGGAGGGAAGGAGCGCCTTTTTGATTTTGGAGCGCAGATTTTGCTGGATTGGTTTTCAGTGCCATGTCGGGTTTGCAACGCCCCGGAGGGACCAAAACAGTGGAAACCCCCCAAAAGTGACCCCATTTTGGAAACTACACCCCTCAAGGAATTTTTCTAGGGGTATAGTGAGCATTATAGTTTCATAGTTTGGGTCGTTACGAACACGGTGATACCAAATATGTGTACTTTTCTTTTTTAACGGTTTAATTTTTTACCTATAATAAATGACTTATTATAGGAAAACAAAGACTTATTTTTACACTTTTATAAAACATTTTTATTAACTTTTTTTACTTTTTACACTTTATTTTTTTGTTTATTAACTTTTCTTTTACTTTTTACACTTTCTTTTTTTTACCTGCAGCTCTGATCGCTGCTAGAATACATTACAATACCTAGGTAGTGTAATGTACTCCAACTGTCAGTGTGACGTCACAGTCACTCTGACAGTTGGTCTACGAGGATCAGCAGAGGCTGATCCTCATAGGCTGACATACATGGCAGACCTGGGGGCCGTTGTCTGGCCCCCGGGTGCCATCACAAGCATCAGAAGCCACCACGATTGCATGGGGGCTGCTGATGCGCTACAAACCCGCTACATGCTGAGATCGCAATAGAGCCCCGTATGTAACGGGTTAATTGCCGAAATCAGCGGCGATGAGCCACTGATCGGCAACACTGAAGTGTCAGCTGTCGGGGACAGCTGATCTCCAAGTTCTCGATGCACACCTTGTCGCCGACAGTGTGCATCGGGAACGACGCAGTGACTTCCAGTCACTCTGACAGGAAGCCTATCAGGACCAGCCGAAGGTTGGTCCTGATGGGCTTCCGTCCATGGCAGAAACGGAAGCCATTGTTTGGCTTCAGTTTGCCATACTAACTATTGGCAAACCCTGCGATTTCCGACCGGGATCTGCCGATATGTTAGAAACCCCCAAAATTCGGCGATTGCAACCGATCGCCGAATTTAAGGGGTTGATTCGCCTAAATCAGCGGCAAAGGACCGCTGGCCGGCAAGAGGGGAGTGTCAGTAACTGTACGTCCTCGTGCGGGAAGTGACCTCCTGCGATGACGTACAGTTACTTCCTCGTGCGGGTAGGGGTTAACAGGCGAACGACTCTTAATAAATGTGTCGCATTTTTTAGCTGCAACGCGGCCTGTCATCAGTACTTTCTACGTGCTGCGGCCTGCTGTAAGAGCCTGAGGGAATCCGGGAGGAAGAAACGGAGTGGTGAGGTAAGTACATTTTTAAAACATATTTTATTGTCTGATTGGGGGGGCATACAGTCTGATTGGGGGGAGTTATGGGTCTGGCACGGACCTTTGCCTTGTTACGCCCCCCAGAGATAAATCTGGGCCGCACTATACATATAGATTTCTGCTATAATTTACATCAGTTACTGGCATAAATTATAGTAAAATTGTTGGCCATTTCTGCTAAGCCCCGCCCATTTTTTGCCCCCATTTGCGCATTTTGTGAATTTTCTACGCTAGTAAACTGTTGTAGAAAGGTTAATATATTCCCCCCAAAGGCTACAGACCGTAATACAATATCTTAATGTAAGGATGTGTACACTTAATTGTGCAGCAACGCTTGTTGTCTCCATTCTATGTCAGTGTGGGAAGTAGATGTCCGGCCTTATGATTTTGTGATATGTGATAGACCCAGAATCCCAATCACCAAACCAAAGAATGCAAAATAAAGACACAAAACATTATAATTGGGTGTTAAATGGTCAAAACTTTTATTATATTATATGACCAAAGCCAAAATGGCAAACCTCCGACTCACGAAGAGTCACCCTCCAGCACGCAGGAAAGGAAAAACCCCCTGTGGGGGAAACCTCTAGGGAAACCATGGCTGGAGGATTGCCCTTCCTCTGGGCTTAGAAGGTGCCAAAATATCATTTGTAACAGAATTTGTACGTTTTCTCAGATTTTCAAGGAAAGACAATACAATGAACGAACAACATAAAACACATAAATCGGCTGATCTGGTTGGCTAGGCGGAGGTCTCTCTTCCTGTGCACCCATTAAAATGAATGGGTGATCCACGGATGAGATGGGTCCTCCAGATGCCTCCTTGTAGCACCTGTCTCCGCTCCGGCTAATAGAGGGGGATCTCCTGCTGGAAACCCCCCTCTATTACAGACAACCCGTATGAAGAGGATGGCATCACTGTGATGAAGAAGTGGTCTGGGGTGAAGGGTTTCCCTGCTAGAACCTCCAAATTACATCAGGTCGGCATTGGTGGAGAAGTCAAGCTCAAGGTCCTCAGTCCCATCCAATATGGCGCTGAATGTGGCAGTAAAACCTTCTAATATGGAATCTTCTTTATGTCATAAACATTTGTATTTATGACATCAGCACCTTCATCATCATTACTGCAGGAGTTTATTACCACTGCACAACTCATACATTGTGACGTCACCCACACTGGTCTGAAGTGTTAACCCTTTAATGACTGGCAGTGTACTTACCACAGAGGCCATAAAGCTGAATAGAACATATCAGCGGCCATAAAGGAAAAGGGATAATGCAGGGAGCATCTCCGCACAGGAACTATCCATGACAAAGGGTTCTCCAGGATGAGATAACTTGTCTGCTTTCTCCAAAAAACAGCACCACACCTGTCCATAGGTTGTGTGTGGTACTACAGCTCATTACCATTCACTTCAATGGAGCAAACCTGCAATACCAGATACAACCTGTGGATAGGTGTGGTGCTGTTTTTGGAAGAAAGCAGCCATATTTTTCTAATCCTGCACAGTCCCTGTTAGAAATAGTTCAAAAAAAGTGGGGGGAGAAGAAATAAAAAAAAGGGGAAAAGAGGAACTCTGAGGTAAAAGAAATCAAACTAGACTGAAAGGAGTCTGCTGGAGGTGCCAGATGGAAAGACAGATTTCTGCCATGGGGACCAGATTAGTTGAAATGTATCTTGAAGGGGGGCTTCAGAGAGTGGGTTTTAACCCCTTCCTGCCCTATGAAGTGCTGTTGCTTTGAAAAACGATGCAGTTCATCACAACAGGAATATAACTTATTTGAAAACTTATGCCATTGAAAAAATTAAAAACACCACTCGTAGAGGAGATCTCAAAAAAATGCTCCTGACACGGGAAGCGTTTTGGATATTCAACTTGAAAACAAGATTTCCGCACGGACTCAATTTGAGGAAGGAATTCATGTTTTTATATTAAAACATCTGAGATCACTACATTCCTCCAGGATAAAATGAATTTCCCCCACGCATACACCTGCTTCAGACTCCAAATATATGGAGTATGTTTCATCGGAAAGAATCGATATTGTATATTCCTATTCCTCTGGACACATAGAATATATTGTATTAAGAAGAATTATCACAATAATTACTTAGTATTTTTTCAAATAGGGGTTAGCAAGAGACACGTCATCTTTTTATATAGAAGCCATTATAAGCTATATAATGTCCATATTACACAGCAGTTGTGCTGAGATAACATCTTTCTCCATACACCCGTATATGGGGCATAGCAATATTATCATTAATACAAATAACAGTTACTCTAAGAATATTTCCTTCACAGGGGATAAACTGTTTTTCTTTCCATATATCAAGCCTCATTTCTAGTATAAATCTAATATGATATCATATGCATACATGAACATCTAGGTAGAAACAGTCAAATATCAAACTTATATATGCATTATACCAGTCAAAAGGAGTTCAAATGAGCTAACACGTATATGTACTCACTTATATATGTTTCTTTGTCCTACATGTATGCTGTTATGACATAACAATACCTCCAACAAATGAACATATATATCAAGGTTTCGGAAGAATACTGAAGATTCAACACAATACAAAGCGAATGATGACAAAAGAATTACCATTAAAAGCAATGGTAATTCTAATGGAGCCGTTGCTTTCCGTTTAACGTATCGATCCTCTCTTCCTCTGACGGAGGAGAGGTAAACGTATATTAATGCTAGTGTGAAAGAAGCCTTAGGGCCTGTTCACATCAGCGTTGGCTTTCCGTTCTGGGGTTCCGTTGGAGGTAAACCCGCAACGGAAAGTCAAACTGAAACCACAGCTTGCGTTTCCGCCACCATTAGCGCAGTCGACTGCGCTATTGATTCCGTCATAAAAACGGAAACCTGCCGGAATGGTGACGAACGGAAACCATTAGCAATGTTTCCGTCACCATTGATTTCAATGGTGACTGAAACGGAAGCTGTGGTTTCAGTTTGACTTTCCGTTGCAGGGGGTTCACCCGACGGAAACCTCCCACGGAACCCCGGAACGGAAAGTCAACGCTGATGTGAACAGGCCCTAATCCTTCCCCATAAACCTGCCCCCACTAATTAAAATAAATATATTATATAATGTATATAGCTGTATCCCGTATCCGTCAGGTCAGCGGGACTGACTGATTCAGCGTCAGCGAGTCCTGCAGAATCGAGCTGTTACCAATCACATCTAAGTTCATAACTTAGATGTGATCGGTAATAGGCGACCTAATGGATTCAGGTCTCAGCGCAATATACAGCTGCTCTGTATACAGGATACAAAGCAGCTGTATCTCAAAAAGTGCAAATCATTTTCAATAAAAAGTAATTAAAACTTGCACCAATCGCAGTAATAGATATCGTTATATATCATAGTGACATGTCCGAAGTTTTCATCGGTGGGGGACCGAGCACTGAGGCCCCCACCGATCGCTAAAACGAAGCAGCAGAAGTGCTCGGGTGAGCGCTGTGCCGCTTCATTTATGATCGACTTTCAGCTGAGTGAGCGGTGGACGGACTCCTAGACTTTCTATTGAGCCCGTACACTGCTCCAAGGAAAGCCAAACAGAATTGAAGCGGCACACCGCTCACCCGAGCACTTCTGCTGCTTCGTTTTAGCGACTAGTGGGGGGTCTCAGTGTTCGGACCCCACTGATCAAAACTTCTGACATGTCAAAAGATTTTAAAAAAGTTGTTACACTTTAACCCCTTAAGGACGCAGCCTAGTTTTGGCCTTAAGGCTCAGAGCCCATTTTTCAAATCTGACATATTTCACTTTATGTGGTAATAACGTCGGAATGCTTAAACCTACCCAAGCGATTCTGAGATTGTTTTCTCGTGACACATTGGGCTTCATGTTCGTGGTAAAATTTGGTCGATATATTCAGTGTTTATTGGTGAAAAATTGCAAAATGTAGAGAAAATTTTGAAAAAATTGCATTTTTCAGAATTTAAATGCATCTGCTTGTAAAACAGACGGTTATACCACCCAAAATAGTTACTAGTTCACATTTCCCATATGTCTACTTTAGATTGGCATCGTTTTTTGAACATTCTTTTATTTTTCTTGGACGTTACAAGGCTTAGAACATAAAAAGCAATTTCTCATATTTTTAACAAAATTTCAAAAGCCTTTTTTTTAAGGTACATCTTGAGTTCTGAAGTGGCTTTGTGGGGCCTATGTATTAGAAACCCTGATAAAACACCCCATTTTAAAAACTAGACCCCTCAAAGTATTCAAAACAGCAGTTAGAAAGTTTTTTAACCCTTCAGGCATTTCACAGGAATTAAAGCAAAGTGGAGGTGAAATTTGCAAATTTCATTTTTCTTGCTGAATTTCATTTTTATTCATTTTTTTTTCTGTAACACAGAAGGTTTTACCAGAGAAACACTACTAAATATGTATTGTCCAGATTCTTCAGTTTTTAGAAATGTCCCACATGTGGCCCTACTGCGCTCGTGGACTAAAACACAAGCCGTAGAAGCAAAGAAGCACCTAGTGCATTTTGGGGCCTCTTTTTTATTAGAATATATTTTAGGCATCATGCCAGGTTTGAAGAGGTGTTGAGGTGTCAAAACAGTAGGAATCCCCCAATAGTGACCCCATTTTGGAAACTACACCCCTCAAGGAATGCATTTAGGGTTGTTGTTACCATTTTGACCGCACAGTTTTTTCACAGCACGTATTTGAATTGGGCTCTGAAATGAAAAAAATGTCATTTTTTCCAATAAAATGTCATTTGTGATCAAAATTTCTTATTTTCACAAGGAACAAAATACCCCATTTTGTTGCCCAATTTGTCCTTAGTGTGGCAATACCCCATTTGTGGTGATAAACTGCCGTTTGGGCCCATGGGAGGGCTCAAAAGGAAAGGAGCGCTATATGTTTGTTGGAGTCCAGATTTTGTTGGATTGGTTTTCGGGTGCCATGTCGCATTTGCAGAGCCTCAGAGGTATCAAAGCAATGGAAACTCACAAAAGTGACCCCATTTTGGAAACTACACCCCTCAAGGAATTCATTTATGGTTGTTGTTAGCATTTTGACCACACAGTTTTTTCACAGCACCTATTTCAATTGGGCTGTGACATTAAAAAAATGACATTTTTTCCAATAAGATGTAATTTTTTACCAAAAATTTCTTATTTTCACAGGGAACAAAATACTCAATTTTGTTGCCCAATTTCTCCTGAGTGCATCAATACCCCATTTGTGGCAATAAACTGCCGTTTGGGTCCATGGGAGGCCTCAGAAGGGAAGGAGCGCTGTGTGTTCTTTGGAGTACAGATTTTGCTGGTTTGGTTTTCGGGTGCCATGTTGCATTTGCAGAGCCCCAGAGGTATCAAAGCAATGGAAACCCACCAGAAGTGACCCCATTTTGGAAACTACACCCCTCAAGGAATTCATTTATGGGTAATGTGACCATTTAGACTCCATAGTTTCTTCACAGAACTAATTTGAATTGGGCTGGGAATTAAAAAAATATATATTTTTTCCAATGATATGTCATTTTAGCTCAAAAATTCTTATTTTCGCAAGAAATAAAATACTCAATTTTGTTGCCCAATTTGTCCTGAGTGCGGCAATACCCCATTTGTGGTGATAAACTGCCGTTTGGGCCCATGGGAGGGCTCAGAAGGAAAGGAGAGCTGTGTGTTCTTTGGAGTACAGATTTTGCTGGATTGGTTTTCGGGTGCCATGTCGCATTTGCAGAGCCCCAGAGGTATCAAAGCAATAGAAACCCACCACAAATGACCCAATTTTGGAAACTACACCCCTCAAGGACTTCATTTATGGGTGTTGTGACCATTTTGACCCCATAGTTTTTTCACAGAACTTATTTGAATTGGGCTGGGAATGAAAACAAAATTATTTTTTTCAAATAATATGTAGTTTTGGCTGAAAATTTCTTATTTTCACAAGAAACAAAATACCCCATTCTGTTGCGCAATTTGTTCTGAGTGCCGCAATACCCCATTTGTTGTGATAAACTGCCGTTTGGGCCCATGGGAGGGCTCAGAAGGAAAGGACCACCATTTGGCCTACTGGGGATTTTCTAGTGCGAAGTCATGTATGCAGAAGCCCCTGAGGTACCAGTACAGTTGAAACCCGCAAGAAGTGACCCCGTTTTAAAAACTACACCCTTAAGGCATTCATCTAGAGGTGTAGTGAGCATTTTGACCGGAGACCTACACCCCATAAACTGTAATGTGGGTTCTCCCGGATATGGCAATATCCTACATGTGGCTGTTATCAGCTGCCTGGACACACAGCAGGGCTCAGAGGGGAAAGACGAGGGGGGATAAGCTGTGCGGAGGGCATCAGGGTAAGTAAAATTTTATGGTAAATTATAAACCAAGGGATGTATGATAAATTTTAAAACACTTTCATACAGAGCTCTGGTTATTCGGGACACGCGTCACATTGATATATTGTGTCATCCATTATCGCCCTCTTATAGCAGACTTTGCACCTCTTTTGACTTTTTCCCTTCTTGCCAGTTTGGGGAACTTCTCCTGGAAAGTGTTGCCCTGGTACGATGCGTGTGGCCCCGCTTCAAGAAGTACTGGGTGCCCCCCCTTCTTGGTCCCTAAAGATTAGGTTCTTGATAATCACCTCTTGAAATTCCAGGAAAGTTCCCCTCTGGCCTGCACATTGACGTAGCACGTACGCATTGTACAATGCCATCTGTATGATGTGCCCGGCCAGCTTCTTATACCACACCGCATGGCGCTGTAGGGCTTCAGGGCTTGATCTTACAAGTCCATCCCTCCCATGTACCTATTGTAGTCCAGGATGCAGTCTGGTTTGGGGGTGGCCTTTCTTTCATATATCCTAAACCTGTAGGTATACCCTGATGCACTCTCACAGCTTATACATCTTCACGCCATACCTTGCCCTCTTACCCGGCAGGTACTGGCGGAATTGAACCCTCCCTTTAAAATGTACCAGGGACTCATCAATAGAAATACACTTCTCGGGGGGTGTATGCTTGGGAAAACCGGGCACTGGAACGGTCTAATAGGGGTCTCCGTTTATACAAACTGTCAAAACTGGGGTCATCTCGGGGTGGGCACGGCTCATTTTCAGTATAATGTAAGAAGCGAAGTATTGCCTCATTTATTGATTTTTTTAGGTTCCAGTTCAGTTCTGAAGTTGCTTTGAGGGGCCCATATATTAGAAACCCCTATCAAACACCCCATTTTAGAAACTAGACCCCTCAAAGTATCCACAACAGCATTTAGAAAGTTTATGAACCCTTTAGGTGTTTCACAAAAATTTAGAGCAAAGTAGAGGTGAAATTTACATTTTTTTTTTGTCAGAAAATCCTCTTTATACCTTTGTTTTTATAACACAAAAGGATTTATCAGTGAAACGCAACTTAATACGTATTGCCCAGATTCTGCAGTTTATAGAAATATCCCACATGTGACCCTAGTGCGGTAATGGACTGAAGCGCCGGCCTCCGAAGCAAAGGAGCACCTAGTGGATTATGAGGCCTCCTTTTTATTAGGCACCATGTCCGGTTTGAAGAGGTCTTGTGGTGCCAAAACATTGGGAACCCCCCAAAAGTGACCCCAATTTGGAAACTACTCCCCTTGAGGAATCCATTGTAGTTTTCTTGGGGTGCATGCGGCTTTTTGATCAGTTTTTATTCTATTTTTAGGTGGTGTGGTGACTAAAAAACAGCAATTGTACGATTGTTTTTTTTTTCGTTTTTTTTTACAGCGTTCACCGTGCGCTATAAATGACATATTCACTTTATTCTGCGGGGCGATACGATTACGGCGATACCAGATGTTTATAGGTTTTTTTTATGTCTTATGGCGTTTGCACAATAAAATACGTTTTGTAAACAATCATTCACTTTTTGTGTTTCCTTATTCTAAGAGCCATAACGTTTTTATTTTTCAATCAATAAAGCCGTGCGAGGACTTTTTTTTTGCGTAACGAACTGCAGTTTCTATCAGGACCATTTTTAGGTACATGCGACTTTTTGATCTCTTTTTATTCCATTTTTTGGGAGGTGAAGTGACCAAAGAATTGTTATTGTGGTTCGGTTTATTATTATTTTATTTTTCGGCGTTCACCGCGCGGGATAAATAATGAAATAATTTTGTAGTTCAGGCCGTTACGGACGCGGCGATACCAATTATGTATCGTTTATTTGTTTGTTTATATATTTTTATTAATAATAAAGGACTGATAAGGGAAAAAGGGGGATTTTTACTTTTATTACTTTTAAATCTTTTATTTTCTTATTTTTACACATCTTTTTTGTACTTTTTTTTAACTTTATTACTTTGTCCCACTAGGGGACATGAGGGCAGGAGGCCCTGATCGCTATTCTAATACACTGCACTACATGCGTAGTGCAGTGTATTAGAACTGTCAGCTACTCACTGACAGCAAGCATAGTGGGTCCTGACGTTGTCAGGACCCACTAGGCTTCCGTCTATGGCAAAGCCGGACGCCATTGTTTGGTGTCCGGTTGCCATAGTCACCATCGCCGGCCGCTATCGCGTAGCAGGCCGGCGATGGCAGCTTAACCCCTAAAAAGCCGCGATCTCTATAGAACGCGGCTTTTAAGGGGTTAATCAGCGGGGACACAGCGATCGGTCCCCGCTGTAGGAGCTGTGACAGCTGCTGAACAAGACAGCAGCGTCACAGCTCCTGTATGTGTCGGGAGGACGGCCGAAACGGCCGTTACTCCCGAGACGTACTATTACGGCATGGAGCGCGAACAATACAGCTGCCATGACGTAATAGTACGTCAAGGAGCGGGAAGGGGTTAGTGGTGGCGGAGCTGCGCGCACGCGCTCTCTCCAGCTCTTGCTGTAACGCTGACCGTAGCTGATTGGACAGTGTCACAGCGATGTTACACGCCCCCTTGCCAATTACCTCCCCATTGACAGTTCAGGGGGTTATTTAAATATCGGGCGCCAAATATTACAGCACTGATATCTAAATAACGAAAAAAATGTAAAGTGTCCCAGAGTTTGTGCGGCCCCCCCCCCATTACCTGCTGCACTCAGCTGTACATGTATGGGGAGGTGAAAGGTTCTCTTTAAAAGAAAGGTGTTATCATTTTTTGTTTGATATGTTTTATTTTATGGGCCTAATTTTTCTAATTATTTTAATATGTTCCCGAAGGTAGCTATTTATTCATATGTCTGTACGTCTGCGGGGGCAGCCAGCTTTATTTTTATTTTTCATACTGCTAATTTTTGTTTTGCAGGTTCCGCTGGACGATTTGGACTACGTCGTAGATTCGTTGGACTACTTCGCTGATTTAAGCTTTTTTTTGTTTAATAAAATGGTTAAAGTGGATTGTGTGGACGAGTTGTCATTTCAATAAAATAAATTACTTTATGTCTCTGTTTTTTAATACTTCATTACCGCCTTAGTAATGGCTGCTGTCTGATCGAGAGCGTCCATTACTAAGAAGGGGCTTAGTGTTAGCCAGTAATAAGGCCATCACTAACCCCTATTATTACCCCGGTACCCACCGCCACCAGGAGTACCGGGAAGAGCTGGGTACGATCCAGCACCCGACCGTCTGAAGAGAAGGGCTGGCACTGGGGTGGCCGCAGGCTGGTACTATCAGGCTAGGAAGGGACAAAAACCATGGCCCTTCCCACCCTGGTGATGCTAGGCTGCTGCTGGCTGGCTATGAAAAATGGAGGGGATCTCACGTAATTTTTTTTTCAATTTATTTTTAAAAAATGACGAGGGCTTTTGCCAATTTTTCATAACCAGCCAGATACAATAAAGCAGCTGCAGCCTAGCATCCACAGGGTGGGAAGGGCCACTTTTTTGGCCCTTCCCAGCCTGATAATACCAGCCTGCGGCCTAACAGTCGTTTCAGATGGCCAGGTACTGAATCGTACTCGACTCTTCCCGGTATCCCTGGCGGCAGTGGGAACCGGGGTAATAATAGGGGTTAGTGATAGCCTTTTTACTGGCTAATGCTAAGCCCCAGCCTTAGTAATTGAACGCTGTCAATCAGACAGCTGCCATTACTAAGGCCATAATAAAGTATTAAAAAAAAACAGACATAAGATTTTTTTTTTATTGAAATCAAAACTCCCCCATCCAACCCTCTTTCACAATTTTTTTTTTTTTTAAAGTAGATCATTAAAGTAGTCCAATGAATCTACGACGTAGTCCAAACGGTCCAGCGGAACCCACCAAAAAAAAGTTAGCAGTATAAAATGTAAAAAAAATAATAATTTGCCACAATAGAAACCCCTGCTCCGCCGTTTGCTCTTGTAGGCCACAGCCTGGTTTAGGCCTGAGGCCTACAAGAGATCGGGAGCACGCTGATGACGTCAACTGCCCGGCATGATGACATCACTGCATCATGCCGACCACGCCGGGCCACTGAACTCGGTTAAAAATCATAAGTCAATTAGGTAATAAAAAGGGGGCATAGAAGATGTTAAACCATTTTCAGTGATAATGCTGCGTTGCTGGTCTGTGATACTAAAGTAATACAGTAAGAAGAATTCTTTAAATCTTCTCTATACATTAAGCAGCACTTTACAAATAAACAACAAATGTTTTCCTATTTAATATTTTTTTATATATTGCGTGTTTGATGTGTAAAGGTAGTAATGAGAAAACTCCGATAGATTGGGGGGGGGGGCGCCTTATTATAGTTCGCCTCAGGCAGCAGAGGGGCTAGGTTCACCCCTGATTGATGCCAAGTCTGCCTGTTACCGAATTTTAAACAAGCTTTTTTTTATATAAATAATATTGGGAATACGTTCCTTTTTAATCACATTACTGCAGCGCTGGATCCAATCTTTTCTATCCTACCAGCGGTACTACCCTGATGGCAGGTCTGTTTGCAGGGGTACTAGCCAGCTACGTCACAGAGAGCCCAAGTTTCAAGACCAATCAAAGTTATGGATTTTTGGCATCCCATGGAATATGGGAACAATAGGGAATTCTATCAGTAAGTATTCTGCCTGTTTCTTGGCTAATACTCCTAATCCAATTTCTTCTTCTAGCAGATTTTTTAAAGATTCTTTACATGCGGTGCTTGGTTTCACCACAAGTTTGCGATATGTCGATTCATTGTCTAAAATGGTATGAACGTGTCTGGGATATAAACAGGAATCTAGAACAACTCCTGCTCCGTAAGATTTGGAGGACACAGTTATACGCTGGATATATGGTGAGCACCTCTGTGTTTTTACCTTTAGCCCTTATGTGTATATAGTGAACCTTTTAGATGGTTAATCTTTACCCGCTAAGGTGGAAGGGTTGGTTCCAATGCCTAGTTATGGTGGTGTCTGAGGAAATAAAGGTCCTTTTAGACGTCCCGGTACTGACCATGAAAACCAGCGCCAATCGACGATACAGCGTGTCACAAGGATCAATCATCGGTAACGTATGGGGGCAAAAAAACGTTACTACACCAGACCCCGCACCGATCTGCCAGTCCAGCTGCCTCCGTGCACTGGAAAAACACTGCCGGAAGCAGAAGGCTCCGATCACTGCATAGCGGCCGTTCGGCAGAACTGCAGCTTGGCCTCTATTCTTTGACCGGAGCCGTCTGCTTCCGGCAGTGTTGTCAGGTGCCCAGAGGCAGCTGGAGTGGCGGATCGGTGCGAGGTCCAGGTGTCGGACACACACCGATCATATACTGTTGACCTAACCAGTGGATAGGTCATCAGTTGTCAGAACGTGGAAAACCCCTTTAAAGGGAAGGTGTCACGGAAATTATTTTTTTTTATTATATAATATTGCTTTTAGTATGTCATTAAAATAAATTGTATTTATTTGTGTTTTTGTGTTGTACTTTTTACTTTTTTGTTTCTGTTACTTCTCTATGGGGGCTGCCATTTTCTTTTCATCTCTGTATCTGTCCATTAACAACACATACAGAGATGGAATACGGCACATACATCCCCATACAGAATGAGAACGGGAGCCGTTCCATTCACTATAGCGTACACCGTCTGTGTGGGAACGGCGCATGCGCCACTCTTACACAGACCAAAAGGAAGGTCTTTGGTAGAGCGACATCCGGCGCCATTTTCATGTGGACCGGAAACCACGGGCGGACAGTTAGGTGACGACTTCCGGTCGCGGCTTCCGGCCATATGTTGAAGGCAGCGCAGACGCAAGACTAGGAGCGGCAGGGCGGAGGCGGCAGCGGCGGCAGGAGCAGGTAAATTATGTTTGTGTATGTGATGTGTGTGTATGTTAGTGTTATACTCTCTGCTGAGCACTGTATCTAATCCTCCTTCACTGTGCATTAGTTTAGAAAACGGCGGCACACAGTATAGGAGGTTTGAACATTTCAACCCCCTCCTTTCTCCCGGCACTAGCTAGGATAAATGAGGGGGGATTCTGTGAGGACACTAGAGCGAGTGTGTCTACTCCAAATTTGCAGCATAAGGCAATGAGGTTGCTTTACCACATGCCAATGCTGCAATTTTGGGAATTGCTCCCTCTAGTGACCAGTACATGGAAATGTTATAAATTAGAATCTAATTTATAATATTTCCTGACTTGTGAGAAAATTAAAAAAATTAAAACAATGTGTAATCATTTATATACTAACTGTTTAACTGAAAAAAATAAAATAATATTTCTAGCGACACATTCCCTTTAACCCCTTCCCGCCGGATCACGTATATAAACGTCAATAAAATCGGTGGCTAACCGCCTTTTCACGTAAATGTACGTCATGGAGATGAAGCTGGCTCAGGAGCTGAGCCAGCGACATCACCGCTGGGTGACAGCTGTATGTTACAGCTGGCACCCTAAGGTATCGGCCAGGACCGGAGCTAGCCTCCGATCCGACCGATTAACCCCTCACATGCTGCGTTCAATAGAGATCGCAGCATGTGAGGAGTTTATAGCCACCGGCACACATGCAACGTGATCGCTGGGTTGCCGGTGGCTGAAAAGGCGATCGGAGGGCTAATGCTTACCTCCCGATCAGCCTGTAACGGAATCCTCCTATGCCCCGTCGTCGGCGGGGCCCAGGAGGCTTCCGGTAACATCGGCAAGATGGCGCCGGCTCAGCTTCCGGCTCAGAAGCTGAGCCGGCGTCATCAGCAGTGGGTGTCCGCTGTATGTTACAGCGGACACCCCGATCTATCGCCAGGAACCGGAGCTAGCTCCGATTCCTGGCATTAACCCCTTCGATGCAGCGATCCATTGTGATCGCTGCATCCTAGAGGTTTGTAGAAAATCGGCAGCCTTGCCATGCGATGGCAAGGCTGGCGACTGCTACCATGGCAACAGGAGCCCTAACAATGGACTCCTGTCTGCCATTACGTAAGCTGATTAGGCCCCGCCCAGAGGCGGAGCCTGATCGGCTTGCTGTCAGTGAACAACTGACAGTTCCAATACATTGCACTACATAGGTAGTGCAATGTATTAGAACATCAAACAAACAGTTGGACATTCAAGTCCCCTAGTGGGACTAAAGAAAAGTGTAAAAAAAAGTGTAAAAAAAAGTAAAAATAAAAGTTGGAAAACATACAATAAAAGTTTCAAATAATAACACATGGCATTTATTAAGGGGTGTAGTGAGCATTTTCACCCCACAGGTCTTTTCTATAAATGATTGCGCTGCTGATGGTCCAAAGTAAAAATTTATATTTTTCCCTAGATAAGCCATTTCAGTGGCAAATATGTCATGCCCAGCTTATGCCACTGGAGACACACACCCCAAATTTTTTTAAAAGGGTTCTCCGGGGTATGACGATGCCATATATGTGGAAGGAAACTGTTGTTTGGGCACACTGTAGGGTTCAGATGGGTGGGAGCGCCATTTGGCTTTTGGAGCGTGGAATTTGCTTGGTAATAGTTTTGTTTGGAGCGCATGTGTGAGCTGGGAAGAGTACATCAGGGGCATAGTCAGGGGGTATAATAATGGGGTAAAAAAAAACAATAAAATAATCTATAGATGTGTGTTACGCTGTGAAGCAATCCTTTCTGCACAGGCCAGTGTCACACTGATACAGTGAAGGAAATAAGTATTTGATCCCTTGCTGATTTTGTAAGTTTGCCCACTGTCAAAGACATGAACAGTCTAGCATTTTTAGGCTAGGTTAATTTTACCAGTGAGAGATAGATTATATAAAAAAAAAACAGAAAATCACATTGTCAAAATTATATATATGTATTTGCATTGTGCACAGAGAAATAAGTATTTGATCCCTTTGGCAAACAAGACTTAATACTTGGTGGCAAAACCCTTGTTGGCAAGCACAGCAGTCAGACGGTTTTTGTAGTTGATGATGAGGTTTGCACACATGTTAGATGGAATTTTGGCCCACTCCTCTTTGCAGATCATCTGTAAATCATTAAGATTTCGAGGCTGTCGCTTGGCAACTCGGATCTTCAGCTCCCTCCATAAGTTTTCGATGGGATTAAGGTCTGGAGACTGGCTAGGCCACTCCATGACCTTAATGTGCTTCTTTTTGAGCCACTCCTTTGTTGCCTTGGCTGTATGTTTTGGGTCATTGTCGTGCTGGAAGACCCAGCCACGAGCCATTTTTAATGTCCTGGTGGAGGGAAGGAGGTTGTCACTCAGGATTTGACGGTACATGGCTCCATCCATTCTCCCATTGATGCGGTGAAGTAGTCCAGTGCCCTTAGCAGAGAAACATCCCCACAACATAATGTTTCCACCTCCATGCTTGACAGTGGGGACAGTGTTCTTTGGGCCATAGGCAGCATTTCTCTTCCTCCAAACACGGCGAGTTTAGTTAATGCCAAAGAGCTCAATTTTAGTCTCATCTGACCACAGCACCTTCTCCCAATCACTCTCAGAATCATCCAGATGTTCATTTGCAAACTTCAGACGGGCCTGTACATGTGCGTTCTTGAGCAGGGGGACCTTGCGGGCACTGCAGGATTTTAATCCATTACGGTGTAATGTGTTACCAATGGTTTTGTTGGTGACTGTGGTCCCAGCTGCCTTGAGATCATTAACAAGTTCCCCCGTGTAGTTTTCGGCTGAGCTCTCACCTTCCTCAGGATCAAGGATACCCTACGAGGTGAGATTTTGCATGGAGCCCCAGATCGATGTCGATTGACAGTCATTTTGTATGTCTTCCATTTTCTTACTATTGCACCAACAGTTGTCTCCTTCTCACCCAGCATCTTACTTATGGTTTTGTAGCCCATTCCAGCCTTGTGCAGGTCTATGATCTTGTCCCTGACATCCTTAGAAAGCTCTTTGGTCTTGCCCATGTTGTAGAGGTTAGAGTCAGACTGATTCATTGAGTCTGTGGACAGGAGTCTTTTATACAGGTGACCATGTAAGAGCTGTCTTTAATGCAAACACCAAGTTGATTTGGAGCAGTAACTGGTCTGGAGGAGGCTGAACTCTTAATGGTTGGTAGGGGATCAAATACTTATTTCTCTGTGCACAATGCAAATAAATAGATATCATTTTGACTATGTGATTTTCTTTTTTTTTTTTATATAATCTATCTCTCACTGGTAAAATTAACCTAGCCTAAAAATTCTAGACTGTTCATGACTTTGACAGTGGGCAAACTTACAAAATCAGCAAGGGGTCAAATACTTATTTCCTTCACTGTATATGGCGTCCTTTCTTATGTTTCTTTTGGTCCAAACTCCGCACCTTTGCAGTTTGGGGAATTTTGCTGTGAGGTGTTGTCTTGGTATAATACGGGCACCCTCGCTTCCAGCGGATATGTCTGGGCCCTCCCCTTCCTGGTTCCCTAATTTTAGATCCTGATAAATCGCCTCTTGAAACAGAAGAAATGTTCCCCTCGGGCACAACTGCATATTTTCTATTTCCTGACTTATTGGAGCCATAACTAATTTTATTTATTCATAGATGTAGTGGTATGAGGGCTGTTTTTTTGCGGGACGAGCTGTAGCGATTATTGGTACCATTTTGGGGTACATGCGACTTTTTCATCACCTTTTATCCTATTTTTTGGGAGGCCAGTTAAACAAAAAAACGCAATTCTGGCACAGCTTTTTTAGGGTTTTTTTATACAGCGTTCACCATGCGTTATAAATTACCTGTTAACTTTATTCTGTGGGTCCGTACGATTCCGGCGATACCTAATTTATAGCACTTTTTTATGTTTTACAACTTTTTGCACAATAAAATTACTTTTGTAAAAATAATGTATTTTTTCTGTCGCCAAGTTGTGATAACCATAACTTTTTTATTTTTTAGTTGACGGAGATGTATGAGGGCTTGTTTTTTGTGAGACAAGCTACAGTTTTTATAGGTACCATTTTTGGATACGTGCGACTTTTTGATCACTTTTTATTCCAATATTTGTAGGGCAAAGTGACCAAGAAACAGAATCTCAGGTAAAGTTTTTCCGGGTTTAATTTACGCTGTTCACCGTGTGCAATAAATAATATAATATTTTGATACCTCAGGTCGTTACGGTCGCGGCGATACCAAATACGTATGGTTTATTATTTTTTTTCAATAATAAAGGACTTGATAAGACAAAAAGGGCGATTGTGTTTTATTTTATTACTTGAAACTTTTATTGTTTTCAAACTTTTCACTTTTTTTTACACTTTTTTATACTTTCTTTTACACTTTTTTTCAAGTCCCACTAGGGGACTTGAAGTTCCAACTGTCTGATGGTTTTTTTTCTGATACATTGCACTACCTACGTAGTGCAATGTATTAGATCTGTCAGTTATTCACTGACAGCAAGCCGATTAGGCATTTGTGTCTCCTGTTGCCATAGCAGCAGTCGCCAGTCCTGATTGCCTGTCAGGGCTGGTGATCTGCTAGTAACCACTACGATGCAGCAATCGCTTTCGATTGCTGCATCGAAGGGGTTAATGGCAGGGATCGGAGCTAGCTCTGGTTCCTGCCATTACAGGTGGATGTCAGCTGTAACATACAGCTGACTTCCACCGCTGATGACGCCTGATCAACTCCTGAGGCGGCGCCATCTTGCCGGCAGCTACGCCGGGTGGATCTTGACCGGCTTCCGTGCTAGGCAGACCGGGAGGCCAGTATTTGGCCTCCGGTTGCCATTGCAGCCACCGGAACCCTGGCAATTTCATTGCTGGGGTTCCGATGAGCTGCAAACACCTTAAGTGCAGCACTCGCATTTGAGTGCTGCACTTAAGGGGTTAATGGAGGGGATCAAAGCTAATTTCGGTCCCCGCCATTACATCCGGATCTCAGCTGTAAGATACAGCTGATATCCGGCGATGATGGCACCGACTCAGCTTCAGAGCCGGTACCAAACATTTGGCATATGGATACGGCAATTTGCGGGAAGTCATAGCTTTCCATGGCGTACCCATACGGCAAATGTCAGGAAGGGATTAATGTAAGGATGTGTACACTTAATTGTGCAGCAACGCTTGTTCTCTCCATTCTATGTCAGTGTGGGAAGTAGATGTCCGGCCTTATGATTTTGTGATATGTGATAGACCCAGAATCCCAATCACCAAACCAAAGAATGCAAAATAAAGACACAAAACATTATAATTGGGTGTTAAATGGTCAAAACTTTTATTATATTATATGACCAAACCCAAAATGGCAAACCTCCGACTCACGAAGAGTCACCCTCCAGCACGCAGGAAAGGAAAAACCCCCTGTGGGGGAAACCTCTAGGGAAACCATGGCTGGAGGATTGCCCTTCCTCTGGGCTTAGAAGGTGCCAAAATATCATTTGTAACAGAATTTGTACGTTTTCTCAGATTTTCAAGGAAAGACATTACAATGAACGAACGACATAAAACACATAAATCGGCTGATCTGGTTGGCTAGGCGGATGTCTCTCTTCCTGGGCACCCATTAAAATGAATGGGTGATGCTCGGTTGAGACGGGTCCTCCAGAGGGGTCCTCCAGATGCCTCCTTGTAGCACCTGTCTCCGCTCTGGCTAATAGGGGGGGATCTCCTGCTGGAAACCCCCTCTATTACAGACAACCCGTATGAAGAGGATGGCATCACTGTGATGAAGAAGTTCTCTTGGGTGAAGGGTTTCCCTGCTAGAACCTACAAATGACATCAGGTCGGCATTGGTGGGGAAGTCAAGCTCAAGGTCCTCAGTCCCATCCAATATGGCGCTGAATGTGGCAGTAAAACCTTCTAATATGGAATCTTCTTTATGTCATAAACATTTGTATTTATGACATCAGCGCATTCATCATCATTACTGCAGGAGTTTATTACCACTGCACAACTCATTCATTGTGACGTCACCCACAGTGGTCTGAAGTGTTAACCCTTTACTGACTGGCAGTGTACTTACCACAGAGGCCATAAAGCTGAATAGAACATATCAGCGGCCATAAAGGAAAAGGGATAATGCAAGGAGCATCTCCGCACAAGAACAATCCATGACAAAGGGTTCTCCAGGATAAGATAACTTGTCTGCTTTCTCCAAAAACCAGCACCACACCTGTCCATAGGTTGTGTCTGGTATTACAGCTCATTACCATTCACTTCAATGGAGCTAACCTGCAATACAAGATACAACCTGTGGATAGGTGTGGTGCTGTTTTTGGAAGAAAGCAGCCATATTTTTCTAATCCTGCACAGCCCCTGTTAGAAATAGTTCAAAAAAAGGGGGAGAGAAGAAATTAAAAAAAGGTAAAAAGAGGAACTCTGAGGTAAAAGAAATCAAACTAGACTGAAAGGAGTCTGCTGGAGGTGCCAGATGGAAAGACAGATTTCTGCCATGGGGACCACATTAGCTGAAAAACTATGCAGTTCATCTTCGAATGCAGCGTCACAAAAACAAATTATTTTGTAAAAAAATTAAAAAGTGTTTTTTTTGTGCAAAACTAGAAAAACTTTGACATACATGTTGGTTCAGGAGTCCTGGTGGTCCTCCGTGGGCTTTACCCATGCAGTGTTTGGAGACATGTTGGAGCTGTGGGGGAATGGTAGGTCCGCTTACTGACATCTGATGGGATTGTAGGCACATCGCGCCATTTTGGGTGGCAATAAATGCTCTCTTGGAACATGCCCTCTCCGCTCCATTCTCTCCAGATCTATTTCTTTCCAGAAGAAGGTTCTCCTCCATTTATTCAGACTAGGTTGTGCCTAGACATTGGAAGTCTACAATTCCCCGGTACAAATCTAAATGTTTGGCCACATTCACTGATATTCAGAATCCAGCAACTCTGCCGATTGTTGAAGTAATCTCAGGCATTTTCTGAGTAGTTGACCGCTAACCCCCTCCACTCTGCTACCTCGCTGTAGTGCCCGACCATTACATTTTTTTCTTCTCTCTCTGTAATTGTCCTCTGTCTATTGCTTGTTGTTTTAACCTTTCTCATTGATAAAAGTACAGATTTGGTAAAGACGACGCTTACATTGTTTCCTAATTGTCTTTTGGTGAGCTGCATTTTTTTTTACATTTTGTACTGCTTTATGGTGTTAATAAAGATTGAGCAGAGTTACTGCAGTTAAGCGGTGAGAAATATTCTTCTACGTTGTCACGGCGCGGGGCGTGGACCCACAGGGCCGTACCGCGTAGCGGGGTAGCAGCTGGCCAACAAGGTACAAAACCATGTCTATAGTTCTGAACGGGTACCTGAGGCAATGTAGACCGTGGCAGGGACACGACTTGACTTTCACAGCAGGTGACGCCGCGGATGCAGCGGGAAGACACGACTTGACTTTCACAGCAGGTAACGATAGCACGGGATACAGGGTACAGGCAGCAGGAACGGGTAACACTGGGAACTGGAAAACCATTTTGCTGCAGGTGGAGAGAGACTTTTTCTGTTATTTGCCCCTTGTCCTGAGCTCAGGAGGTTCTTAATTCAAATGAGACAAGCAGCCGATCAAACTGAGAAACCAGTGAACCAGTCCAAACCAGTGTAGAAGTGTGTGAAAATAATCCTCTCCACTGTCACCTTCAGACTGTCCGACCATAAAGAAGAGGCTGGACGCAGCACGAAGGGCTTCAGAGGGAAGCCTCCATGACAAGACATAGTAGGGAAAGGGTTAAATAAGTTGTGAGAAGGAGGGAGTAGAAGGGGGAGGTGGAAGAGGGGTAGGGAGGAGTCAGGGGACGTTACCAGTCTTCCCGCTGTTTTCGGCATTGAGCCGGAAGCAGCGGGAGGAAGAACAAGCAAAGTTACAAGCTCCCACCCTCCCGCCCTTTATTTGGGTGGTGTCCCTTGTTTTGTTCTATGTGTGTGTTTGTCTATGATTGTTTTGTTTTATCGTATGCTTATGTAACGTGTTGTTTTATTTTCCATTTTGAGCAGGTCCAGGTGTCATAGCGGCTGGCGGGGGGAGTCCTTGAGGTTGGTCAGTACGAAATGGTGGGGGGGTCGCATCGGGGGTATGCGTCCCCCAAAAAAGGTACATGGTTTGAAGACTTCATAGACTTTGAAGTGGTCTTCTGGTGGTTGGAGCCATCTGCAGAGGTGAGCGGTGCCTCCGAGCTGGTTCACGGCTGGAGGTAAATTGTTGGTGGTGGTTGCAGATGGCAAACTCGAGGTAAAACATATCTAAAAATGGCTTCAAGGACTTCTCCTGCTCGGATTAATGTTAATGTTAATTGTTACTTATGATTCTGACCCATGTTGGGTCATGTGAATTATAGGAGGAATTCTCTGGTTGGATTCCTAATTAGTTATCCGAATGTTTCGGATCAAAATTGCATTTTATAAACAATGTAGATTAATAAACGGCTGCTGTGGCCATTTCACATCCAACCTCGGTTGTCACGTGTCTTTTTCTTAGAGGTAGGGGTGATAAAAGAAAGGATAAGTAGAATGTTCAATAACACACGACTCTACTTAGGCAAGTCATGCTGAGGATATGCGTAGCAGCAGCCGCAGGTGGGTATGGATTACAAATTGATAGTTTATGTGTTTATGTTTCTTTTGATGTGTTTTTATTTAGAAGTTTAGCACCAAGTGCACCGCCTATGTAAACGTGTATGCCGCCTATGTAAACATGTATGCCGCCTATGTAAACATGTATGCCGCCTATGTAAACATGTATGCCGCCTATGTAAACATGTATGGTGCCTATGTAAACATGTATGCCGCCTATGTAAACATGTATGCCGCCTATGTAAACATGTATGCCGCCTATGTAAACATGTATGCTGCCTATGTAAACATGTATGCAGCCTATGTAAACATGTATGCCGCCTATGTAAACATGTATGCCACCTATGTAAACATGTATGCCGCCTATGTCCCTGCTGCCCATACAATGCACTGACACCGAGCAGCGTCAGCTCCTTTATATGTGACACAGCACTCAACGTCATCAGTGCATTGTATGAGCCGCAGGCTGCGGAGAGAACATGAGGGGACCAGAAGAGGAGTGGTGAGGTGAGCATTCATTTTTATTTAATGTCCGATAGAGGGGACGGAGAGGAGCCTGGCATGGGCCTCTACCTTGCTACGCTCCACATAGTGACATTTTTGACAATTATTAGCAGGCGTAGATTTCCACTATAGTTTACGCCAGGTGTAAATTATTATAAATTTGTTGAGCTACTGTCACCCCGCCCCCTTTTGGGAAGCCCCCTTTTAGAAAACTGGCGTAGAAAGGTTAATACATGTTTGCCGTCTATGTAAACATGTATGCCGCCTATGTAAACATGTATGCCGCCTATGTAAACATGTATGCCGCCTATGTAAACATGTATGCCACCTATGTAAACATGTATGCCGCCTATGTAAACATGTATGGCGCCTATGTAAACATGTATGCCACCTATGTAAACATGTATGCCGCCTATGTAAACATGTATGCCGCCTATGTAAACATGTATGCCGCCTATGTCCCTGCTGCCCATACAATGCACTGACACCGAGCAGCGTCAGGTCCTTTATATGTGACACAGCACTCAACGTCATCAGTGCATTGTATGAGCCGCAGGCTGCGGAGAGAACATGAGGGGACCAGAAGAGGAGTGCTGAGGTGAGCATTCATTTTTATTTAATGTCCGATAGAGGGGACGGAGAGGAGCCTGGCATGGGCCTCTACCTTGCTACGCTCCACATAGTGACATTTTTGACAATTATTAGCAGGCGTAGATTTCCACTATAGTTTACGCCAGGTGTAAATTATTATAAATTTGTTGAGCTGCAGTCACCTTGCTCCCTTTTGGGAAGCCCCCTTTTAGAAAACTGGCGTAGAAAGGTTAATACATTTCCCCCATAAGCTTTAAAAATTACCATTATGTGATCCTAAGAAGTGTTTTTCTGCACCGGGAGAAAAGGGTAGAAAAAACACAAAGCGCACAATAGTGCCTGACACTGTGATAGTACACGTGTGAACAAGGTGTTAAATGGTGCTCACCTGGTGCGGTTATGCTGGGAGCATAACATCCAGTGTAGTAGATTCCAGATAGGTAGCCTCCACGGTGTATTGGTGGCAGGATCCAATTGCAGCATAGAACCCGATTTGAGAACTTGGAATGCAAAGTCTCAATAATGAATGGAGGAATAAAGGCAAAAAAGCGATTTCATTCAAACCTTCTGGTTTTAGGGTCTTTAATTTATATATCCAATAGATTTCCCTCTTGCACAGTAAATCGTATCTATCCGCTCGGCTTTCATTCATGTTCAATCGGTGTAATAGTAAAACATGTAAAATCATTGTTATGAAACAGAGTACAGTGTTTGGAGATACTGTGCAGAAGGAATTTTTTCTTGCAATTGGAACGATGTTTATTTAGTCGACAGTGTAGAAATTGAATGGTTCTTCCCACATATTGGAGACCACAGATACAGTCAATAAGGTATATAACGTAGTTGGACTGGCAATTTAACTGCATTTCAATTTGAAACTCCTTTTTTGTTTGGTTTGATGTAAAATTGTCTGTGGTACGTATACTAGAACAGCATAAACAGTTCTTTTTTTTACATTTGGAGCTACCCTTTGTGTGTGAACTTGGGAAATCTATTGGATATATAAATTAAAGACCCTAAAACCAGAAGGTTTGAATGAAATTACAGAGATCATAATTGAATGAAACGAATCTACTCTGGATGAGTCCCTTTATATGTAAACAAATAAGAAATTCGTTATAAGTAAATATATATAGGAAATTCTTCAAGAACTGGCAAAGATCGTACTGGAAGAAAAAAACCTGTTTCCTTTTAATAATAAAATTCGATCTTCTGAAAGTAACATCAAGATCAGTATAATGATAAAATTGGCATTATTATCATTTCCACGAAAACAGTATAATTATGTAAAGAACATATATAAAAAGGTATATACACATATGTACACACATAGAACTTGTATAAAAACGATTTTAGCTGAACATTTACGAATATAGCAAAATGGAAAAACAGAATGAAACGGTAGTGCATTTTTTTAAGTTTCCCCCCTTTTTAAATAAATAGATTTTCCTTTTAATATTTCGTTTTTAATATTCTATTAAATTATATTTTTAAACAATGTCATTATATATGTGTATAAATTTGTATATATGTATGCGTTCAATTACGTTCTATATAGTATGTTTGCAACAACTAGACACTTTCCAACTATAATGTATAGAAACGAATTGTCTTTCATTGGACATATCTATACATATATATGTTTTATATTTGTTATCTTTGTTTTATCAGTTGTGATTATATGTACGTTCCGATATGTAATTTGGGTTGGTCTTTTATCTCTGTAACCGACCCGGTAGTTCTTGCCTTTAACTGACCTTTCACTCGGTTATTTAACCGGCACCCCACCCATCTATTTATATACTACCTGAGGAAGAAACCGGCTCGGTTTCGAAACTGTTCGCTGTTAAACAGTTGTGTTTTATATTTTCTATATTGTACCAATAAAATCCTTATATTACCGACCACATTGGTACCCTTGAGGAATTTGGATTTACGTGTTATGGATAACCATACTGATCAGTAGCGCATGGAAAACGCCCGTTTTTTGCTTTTTTGCCTTTATTCCTCCTTTCTGCACCGGGAGGCATTAGTGGTTTTTTGTTTTTGTATCTGAAATGTGTTCTACAATGCGCGTTTTGAACTTTCTAATCGTGCGCCCTTCAGATGTAGCCGGCTTTATCTTGACTTTCAACGCATTAAATACACAGAGGCAGTGTTTTTTCAATTACTTTTTAATGACTTTTGTTGTGTGATATCACGCTGCAGCAAGTTATCCGAGTCAAGATAAAGATGGCTACATCCGTACATACACGCGATCACAATGTTTGCATTTAATGGCATAAATGACATGATGCTTAGTACAATTTTTATAAACGCATCGATATCGTAAGTACTTTTTAAAAAATAAAAAACTTTTTGGGAAAGTCAAGTTTTGTTGTTAGTGACACTGTAGAAAAGACTTGTGACAACATGTAACTAAGAGATCTCATCCTCTAGGTGACCCAAGGGCTGCCTTTACCCACAATTTCTCCAAACTTTTGGCTCTATGCCGTTGAAGAAACCGGTAATTGGTCTCTCGTGCTTCAGTATTTATTATTAAACAAGATGGATTCTTGCGTCCTTTGTTTTGATGCCCTTCTTAACCTCTTAACGTCGAAGGACAGATATATCCATCCTCTGCAGCTGGTAGTTCGCGCAGGAGGATGGATATATCTGTCCTGTGATCGCACAGGTACTGACACTGTACCCACGTGATCAGCGGCAGGAGCACGGCTGTTATACACAGCCTGGCTCCTGCTGCAACTGCCGGAATCGAAGCCGCTCCGATTCTGGCAGTTTAACCCATTAAATGTCGCTGTCACCCCATCGGCGCCCCCACAAAGAAATCGCGGGTCACCGTCGGGTTTCCATGGCAGCCGGGGGCCTAACAAAGACCCCCAGGTCTGCCTTCAGCAAAAGCCTGTTAGGCCATGCGAGAGGCATGACCTAATAGATTGCCTGTCAGTTTTACACTGACAGGCAATATTTGCTTTGGTATACTAAGTATACCAAAGCATTATATATGCGATCAGCAGATCGCATCGTGAAGTCCCCTGGTGGGACTAAAAAAAAATGTGAATCGGTTAAATAAAGTTTGTGGAAAAAAAAAAAATACAGTCAAAATCAAATAAAACTGCCCAAAAAGTGGTTTTATTTAGTAAGTGTCAAAACAAATAACACATGCACATATATGTGATCCCCGCGATCGTAACGACTTGAACAATAAAATGAACACTTTAATTAAACCACCGTTAAAAAAAACACAAAAAACAACGGCAAAATTCTCTCTTTTCTCCCATTCCCCCCATAAAAAATTAAAAGTTAATCTATAAGTCCTATGTACTCCAAAATGGTACTAATGAAAACTACACATTGGCCCGCAAAAATCAAGCCCACGTACGGCCACATTGAAGGAAAAATAAAAAAATTACGTCTCTTGGAATGCGGTGATGCAAAAACAAGTAATTTTTTTCTAAAAGGCTTTTTATTGTGCAAACGTAGGAAAACATATAAAACCTTTACATATTTGGTATCCCCGTAATCGTGCCAACCCATAGAATAAAGTTAACTTGTTATTTACGCTGCATAGTAAACGGCGTACATTTATAACGTGAAAATCAATGCTGGAATAGCTGCTTATTTTCAATTCTCTCCTAAAATAAAGTTGATAAAAGTTAATCAATATATTATAAGCATCTAAAAATGGTACAATTACAAAATACAACTCGTCCCACAAAAAACAAGCCCTTATACGGCTATATAGACGGAATAAAAAAAGAGTTACGACTCTTGGAATGCGACCGTGAAAAAACAAGACATAATCCTTGGTCATTAACGCGCAAAATGGCCTGGTCATTAAGGGGTTAACATCCATTGTTAATATCCTGTAAGATGTAATCCACGGTCAATATTTATACATTGGTTGTGAAATGTCTTGTCATTTGAGCAGGCTATCCTACTTCTTATAAATTCCCCTGTAGGTATTGCCTAGATGGTGTGAGCTGGGTGACTGTAGTGCCCGAAGAGGGTTCACAAAATGTTTCCTTTTCTGTATTACAATTCCCCTGTAACGTAATCTCGAAGAAGGTAAAAGAATCCATGGATGCCGAGCCTGTAACATTCTAAATTAAATGTATTGGTTTTATTGTATTCCATAAATGGTGGTACAGACGCCACATCACAACCTCTAAACAAAAAAAAGATCGTCGATGTAGCGTCCAACCCACACAATCCACTTGTAAAAGGGATTATTGGCTGAAAAAATGTTGTTCTCCCACCATGTCATAAACAAATTGTCCATGGAGAGGGAGAATTTTGACCCCATCAGGGCGTCTTCTGTCTGCAATAAAATAAAACTATCAAGGCAGAAAGAATTATGTGAGCGCAGATACTCCACTGACATTAAAATAAATTCTTGTAGACATTTGAATACCTGGTATATTTCTTCAAATGGAATTCCATTGCCTTGATTGCCGGAATATGTGGTATGCAGGTAGGGCCACCATCAGAAATTTCTGGGCCTCATAGAGTCAGTGGAATTCCATTTGAGGACATACATCTGGGTCCCCCATTATTAGGGGATTTGGAGAGGTGGCAACGGAAAGTCGTGGGAGGGGAGCAGGACACAAAGTGTCAGGGACTCTGTGAGCGGGCGGAGGAGTAGGCTAAGAGAACGGGAGGTGGCCGAGGCGGGAGTTGGGCCAGAGTGGATATGACCCTTGATCGGCATCTGGGGAGGGGAAGGGGAGGGACACCAGTGGGAAGGTGGGAGAGAAGGGGCAACATAAAAAAAATAATTAAACTGAATCTACTGCTTTAAAACAGAGTCACTCACCAAGTTGCAGAGCTGGCCACTGCTTCTGGCCCCTGCATGGGTCCCATTCCTTTCTACAAACCAATTACCGCTGATCATAACCTTGATGAGCGGTGGCTGCCCACTTTATTTTACTTTTGTGGCCAGGCCCCTGACAGTAGTACCAGCAGGCCGGTTTGCAGGGGTATTAGCCAACTATGACACAGATAACCCAAGACCATGCAAAGTTATGGATTTTTGGCATCCCATGGAATATGGGAACAATAGGGAATTCTATCAGTAAGTATTCTGCCTGTTTCTTGGCTAATACTCCTAATGCAATTCCTTCTTCTAGCAGATTTTTTAAAGATTCTTTACATGCGGTGCTTGGTTTCGCCACAAGTTTGCGATATGTCGATTCATTGTCTAAAATGGTATGAACGTGTCTTGGATATAAACAGGAATCTAGAACAACTCCTGCTCCGTAAGATTTGGAGGACACAGTTATACGCTGGATATATGGTGAGCACCTCTGTGTTTTCACCTTTAGCCCTTACGTGTATATAGTGAACCTTTTAGATGGTTAATCTTTACCCGCTAAGGTGGAAGGGTTGGTTCCAATGCCTAGTTATGGTGGTGTCTGAGGAAATAAAGGTCCTTTTAGACGTCCCGATACTGACCATGAAAACCAGCACCAATCGACGATGCAGCGTGTCACAAGGAGCAATCATCGTTAATGTATGGGGGCAAACAATCGTTACTACATCAGACCCCGCACCGATCTGCCAGTCCAGCTGCCTCCGGGGAATGGACAACACTGCCTGAAGCAGATGGCTCCAATCACTGCATAGCGGCCGTTCGGCAGAACTGCAGCTCGGCCTCTATTCTTTGACCTGAGCCATCTGCTTCTGGCAGTGTTGTTCGGTGCCCGGAGGCAGCTGGAGTGGCGGATCGGTGCGACGTCCGGGTGTCGGGCACGCACTGATCATTTACTGATGACCTATCCAGTGGATAGGTCATTAGCTGTCAAAACGTGGAAAACCCCTTTAATACTGGCGTTTCATACACCAGTCCTATTAAACAGTTTGCTGGAGTAAGATGCAACACATTTATTAACAGGCGAACGACTCTTATTAAATGTGTCGCATCTTTTAGCTGCAACGCGGCCTGTCATCAGTACTTTCTACGTGCTGCGGCCTGTAATCAGTACTTTCTACGTGCTGCGGCCTGCTGTAAGAGCCTGAGGGAATCCGGGAGGGAGAATCGGAGCGGTGAGGTAAGTACATTTTTAAAATGTATTTTATTGTCTGATTGGGGGGGGCATACAGTCTGATTGGGGGGAGGTATGGGTCTGGCACGGACCTTTGCCTTTTACGCCCCTCAGAGATAAATCTGGGCCGCACTATACATATAGATTTCTGCTATAATTTACATCAGTTACTGGCGTAAATTATAGTAAAATTGTTGGCCATTTCTGCTAAGCCCCGCCCATTTTTTGCCCCCAACAATTCTGACATTTGCGTATTTTGTGAATTTTCTACGCTAGTAAACTGTTGTAGAAAGGTTAATATATTCCCCCCAAAGGCTACAGACCGTAATACAATATATTTTTTTTTAGTTATCAAAATTTTTTATTAGAAATTAAACAGAGCAGATAAAACATTTTCACAAAACTGCAAAAGTTTGCACGCAGTGCAATACAATAAAGTCAAACTGTAGAAATGGTTACAGAGATATATGAACAATGGTAGGAGGTAGCCTCCCAAACAGAGAAGTAATAGGAAGTAAATAATAAAATCTAATGGTAAGTGACAGTCCCATAACCATAGCAGAAGTAGTGCCATATTTAGGGAAACCAGTCCCAAAACAAATAGCAATGACGGGTAAGTGCAGATTTTAACCCGTTAGTGACCGGCCCATCGTGTTTCTACGTCGGTCACTAACGGGCGGCCTTATTCCGATGCCATCATGGCCGGCCTTAGCTATGTGCGACACGTGCAGGCGCACAGGGCGCCGGCCGCCATGCTGTAAGGGGGGCGCCAGTGGGTACAAGCCGAAGAGAGGAGACATTTTCCTTCCTCTTCACGGCTGTGTGAAGTGAGCGCTGATTGGAGGAGCAGCAGCAGGTGCTTCTGTCTGCTCCACCAATCGGCACAGCCTGTACTGCAGTGTCACTCAGAGCCTCCCGCAGCTCCTTCCTGCTGTGCTGCTGCCACAGAGAAGACTCCTCCACGGAGCTCCGGTGTCAGGTAAGAGCAGAGGCTTTAGCTTAATCTATGTTTATTTATGTGCTGTGTGAGGGAGGAGGAAAGAGGGAAGGGGTTAAGTGATGTGTAACAGGATGTTTTTTGTTTGTTTTTTTAAAAGATGGATTTTGTGGGGGAGGGGAGTCTACGTTATAGGTGATTTAAGTGTGTATTTTTTACAGATCGATTTTGAAGGTGAGGGGACATTGCTCTAAATGCTATAGGAGTGTGGGGGGATTCTTTATACATGTATTTTGTGAGTAGGGGGACTTCTGTGTAGTTTATTTTGTGGTGTAGGAGCTTATTATGAATCATGGGGGAGGGGAACATAGCGTTATGTATGGGGAGAAAGGATTCTTTAGGGTACGGCCACACGGAGCGGCCCTCACACTGTCGCAACGCGGCCAACAACCGCGCTGGCACTATGTAGGAGCGGCTGTCCAATACCTCGTTAAGGGGTATTCCGGTTACATTCGCATGCGCACTGCCGCTCCATTCATTCTCTATGGGAGCGCCGGAGATAGCCGAGTGCAGTGTTCTGCTTTTTCCGGCGCTCCCATAGAGAATGAATAGGGGGTAAGTTGTTGTAATTTGCAAAATCGTGCGGCCATAAAGGGTGTATTAATTCATGGCCGCACGTTAACGCGGGTAAACCGTCCCTTTATCTGCAAAATCGTGCGGCCATGAATTAATACACCCTTTATGGGCGCACGATTTAGCAAATTGCATCAGCTTACCCCCTATCCATTCTCTATGGGAGCGCTGGAAAAAGCCAAACACTGCACTCGGCTATCCCCGGCGCTCCCATAGAGAATGGATGGAGTGGCAGAGCGCATGCGAATGTAACCGGAATACGTGCGGCCACTAACAGGCTGTTTGACATCCGCACTGAACATGGTGCCGGCGTGGTTGTTAGCTGCGTTGCGACCGTGTCAGGGCCGCTCCGTGTGGCCTTACCCTTAGGCTGGATTCACACGAGCGTGGCGTTTTTGTGGACGCAAAAATGCGGCGTTTTGCGCGCGCAGAAACCACTTGACAGCTCCGTGTGTCATCAGTGTATTATGCGCAGCTGCATGATTTTCGCGCAGCCGCCATCAAAGAGATGAGGCTAGTCGACTTCAGTAAATAGTCACTGTCCAGGGTGCTGAAAGAGGTAACTGATCGGCAGTAACTCTTTCAGCACCCTCGACAGTGAATTCCGATCACAATATTGAGCAACCTGTTAAAAAAAAAAGACGTTCGTACTTAACGAGAACTTCCCTCCCGGCCGTTGCCTTGGTGACGCGCCTCTCTTGACATCTGGCCCCACCTCCCTGGATGACGCGGCAGTCCATGTGACCGCTGCCGCCTGTGCTTGGCCTGTGATTGGCTGGAGCTGTCACTTGGACTGAATTGTCATCCCGGGAGGTCAGACTGGAGGAAGAAGCCGGGAGTTCTCGGTAAGTCAGAACTTCTTGTTTTTTTACACGTTCATGTATATTGGGTTCGGAAGTCACTGTCCAGGGTGCTGAAACAGTTTAACTCTTGCAGCACAGACAGTGACTATCTCCTGACGTCGCGTACCGGAATTTTTTTTGCCAGGTTCGGTCAAAACGAGTTCGGCCGAACCCGGTGAAGTTCGGTTCGGTTGTCCGGGTTCGCTCATCTCAAAGACACTCCGTTTGGATGTTTGTAAACAGAAAAGCACGTGGTGGTTTTCTGTTTACATTCAGAGTTTGACAGCTCTTGCGCAAATCACGCAGTTCGCACGGAAGTGCATCCGTGCGGCATGCGTGGTTTTCACGCACCCATTGACTTCAATGGGTGCGTGATGTGCAAAAAACGTTCAAAGAACGGACATGTCGTGACTTTTGCGCAGCGGACTCACACTGAGTAAAAATCACGCACATGTCCGCACGGCCCCATAGACTAATATAGGTCCATGCAACGCGTGTGAAAATCACGCGCATTGCACGGACGTATATCCCATTCGTCTGAATAAGCCCTTAGAGATAATATTTGTGGGGAGAGCAACTTGATTATAAGGGTAGGAACACACAGGGCGGATACGTAAAACTACACAGTGTATACGTCCTGAGAACCGCAGGGAATTTCACCTGAAAAACTGCACCAAATTTTGGTGCAGTTTTTTGGGCGGAAAGACTGCAGAAATAAATTTTAAAAAAAGCTAATACTCCAGCAGTAGTCCCTCTCTCTCTCTGAGCGTAGCCCCGCCTCCTGCGATGACGCTGTAGTCCATGTGACCGCTGCAGCCTTTGATTGGCCTTTGACAAGCTGTCACATGGGATGCATCGTCATCCCTGGAGGCGGGGCTATGCTCAGAACAGAATACGCATCGCTATGACTACGGCCGGGTGTATTACCTTTTTTTATCGCATTAGAGATTAACGATAAGCAAAGTTTTTATCATTGATCTTCTCCTTTGTGAACACTGAGCAAATATCATTATAATTGGTCAGAAACTGGCGAATCATGAAGATAATTGGCTAAACTAAATAGGCCTTTAATGGGGTATATTCAGGCTTAGTGCCGAGGGCAGCGTGAGTTGTAAATACGGCCCTGCTAAAGACACAGATACTATTCAACACTATAGCGGAGCGGGGAGGTGTCTCCCTGACTGCGATCTACTAGGCTGGTGGTTCCCAGCATGAGGTTCCCATGAGAACCCTCCAGGGGTGCCGCAACACGCCTCTGGACAACTGCCACGGACGATAGCACCCCCCCCCCCCCCCCGACTAAATGGACAGAGACGTCAGGGGCTTCTCCTGGAGTGGAATCCCCGGTCACAGCGTCGGCAATGCTGAGGACAGGGATTCCGCTTCAGGAGTTAGTTGCCTCTGATGTCACTGTTCATATATGGACAAAGACATCAAGCACTCCGTCAAGGAGCGGAATCCCCAGCCACAGGGAGCTACAGTGGCGCTATCTACAGGAAGGGAGTGCTACCTACATGGGGGCTGTGTGGCACTACCTACAAGGGTGTGTGTGGCACTACAAGGGATCTGTGTGGCACTACCTACAAGGGGGGGATTTGTGGCACTAATTACTAGGGTGCACAATGCATCGAAACTTCGATACTGTTTCGATACTGTGCATCCCCAAATGGTTCGAGCCACACCGGTAAGTATAGTAATACATGATGAATGAGAGCGGGGCTGCGGCTGTGTAATACAGCCATTGCCCCGCTCCTGAGTCCTGACAAGTGCGCGCCGCGAGGATGATGTGATGCGGCCAGCGCTGCACTAATGAGCGGCGGCACTGAAAACAGAACATGGCGGCCGCACTGCTCACCTCATGCTAACCGCGCGTGCACTTAATGTCAGGAGCGGGGCAATGACTGTATTACACAGCCGCAGCCCCGCTCTATAACGGCGGAGATCAGAGAAACCGCTCATCTCCGCCGCTACTCTCCTGAATGCTGCGATCAAAGCTGACTGCAGCATTCAGGGGAAAGTGAGGAGGGGGGGATGCCCCTGGATCGCGTCACAGGGAATTCCTGTGACGCGATCGAGGGCCATACCATACATGGGCAGACAGCCCGGGGTCTATTGAAGGACCCCAGGGCTGTCCTACCATATTTCCTGTTGTTTAGGGCATACTGAGGTATGTCCTAACAACTGCCTGTGTACTATCCGTCCAGAGGCTAATGTACTGGCATATATCTGATATAAGCCAGTACATTAAAGTTTAAAAATAAAGTAAAAACATAAAGTAATGTTACATTTAAAAAAATACACATACGCCTTTTTTTTACAATAAACATTAAAATAAGTCTCAATACATAAAATATACACATTCGGTATTGGCGCGGCCGTAATAACCTGCACAACAATTTTTTGCGTCATTTATGATGTGTACGCTGTAAAAAAAACTAAAAAAAAAATTCTTTCACTTATTAATGTGAGGCGCGAGGTGTGATGAATTTAACCTCCATGTGCCTCACATTAATAGTAATTAACCCCATCATGTACCTCACACATTAACCCATTATGACTGAGAAACATGATAATTACTATTAATGTGAGGCAAATGGAGGTTAAATTCATCATCACACCTCGCGCCTCACATCAGAAAATGGAAGAACTTTTTTTTATTACTGTTGGCAAAGTATCGTTTTGGTATCGAAATTGCAATACTACACGAAGTATCGGTATCGAAGTCCAAATTCAGGTATCGTGACATCCCTACTACCTACAAAGGGGCTGTGTGGCACTACCTACAAGAGGGCTGTGTGGCACTACCTACAGGGGGCTGTGTGGCACTACCTACAGGGGGCTGTGTGGCACTACCTACAGGGGGCTGTGTGGCACTACCAACAAGGGGGCTGTGGCACGACCTACAAGGGGGTTGTGGCACGACCTACAAGGGGGTTGTGTGGTACTATTGTGATCGCAATTTGAGTCACGTTACGCCTTGATCTCCATGCAGGTTCAAATCAGGTGGGGGGGGGGCGAGCTCGGAGAAGCAACAGATACACTGAGACGTTTCTCAAAGTAAAAATCCTTCTGACTTTATTTAACTGTAATGGTCGCTTTTATAGCATTAGAACAAAAAACATTCCATAACATATGAGTCATCTGTATATTCAATCCCTACATCCTTCTTTCCCATAAAACTCATTGGTGGAACACAAGGTATTCCCTTTTATGCTTAGGGGGGTTGGTCAAGTGATTGTCCAACATCTGTTCGCAATTTCAAGACACAGCAGAGCAGCTGCAAACTATTTCCTCTCTTACCCTTTCTAAAATACCCATTCTATTGTAACACATGTTCTCCTCTATAACATTTCACTCCTTGGGGCCCCAGATACATTATACATATATTTATACCATAACAATCCCTCCTTTTGTGATTTTACCAACACCTAAATTCCAATGCTACTTCTATCTCCTGATAGCAAGGCTTCGATCCATTTCTTCACTTGATTCACACAGGTATGTAGGTGGGGTAATCTCACAACACTCTTTCATCATAATGTATAGGCCTCTGTTTGAATGCTTCCCTTATTTTGCAAAATGTATAACAATTGAAACATGTAAGCAATATAAACAATATTATGAAACATATCAAGGGTTGGAATAACACATGCAGTATCTTAGTGGCAGTGGGGGAAAATCCTGTAAATATGTCATACCAATGATGGGCACTGGCATCTTTTATTGCTGACGATAAATTTATTACTTCCCTAGCTGCTATTGTAGCCAATATTTTCACCTTACTTAGAGTTACATTATGGGCTGCTATCAATTTCTTTACGTCTTTAGACTTTTGTAACACTTGTTTTAACTCTTCCAGTGGCAAACTAAAATTTCCATAGGGCAAAGGTTCAGGTACCCATACAGTGGACATTATTTCTTCTAAAGTAGGCAGGAACACTATAGTTTGGTTCCCCCAAGTCAAATGCGTCACATTGTATAGACATCCTGAAAATGGTCCTGTGAGATTAAACTGGCTAAGGGTCTGCTTGTCGTTAGTTATTAAACATACATGCTGTGGACCTACTTCAATATAAACCTGTAGGTTAGCTTGTGGGATTATAGTGAGTGCGCATACATTATCCTGCTGCTGCATTAGACAGGGTTCATATATCCCTGACTGTTCATTACATACATATCCTTGCTCTGTTAACTGGCACAAATCTATATTCCTGGTCTTATTCTGAGAATCTATGTGTGTTCCTTTTATTTCCGGCATCCAATATTGTCCTAATAATGTCACCGGATCAATCATTACCATTGGCATAACAATACATTTGCATAATAGAGTAGGATTTTTCACATTGAATGCTATTAGTCTTCCTGCCCACCATTTAGGTGTACCCTCAGTATACTCAGGCTGGAACAATAACCACGTATCATTTCTCTCTCCTATGGGCAGAATGTCTGTCCATTGCCTAACATGACTACTAAACAATTTATTCTTACAATTATTCATCTGTTCTTGTTGCCACATCGTTTTAAGCGTACATACTGTCCAATTTACAAAAGTTGATACATTCTGTAATGTTCTATATTCGGTTAGCATACTTTCATTAAAAACATTTAAAAACAGTTCATCTATAGTTAACCCTTTCTGTTGTATGGCAAAGGTAGTAGGTAACCATGAGGCACCTATCCTTAATGCAGTAGATGTGTCGTCTCCCACTGAGGTTCATTTGTTCATAACTGTTTCTAACTGTATCCCATTCAATACTCCTAATCCCGTTCCTACCCCTCCTAATAGCGGGTCATACCATTCTCTTCTTTGTCTATGACAGCTGGGGGATTCAGGGAAGGAAATATTGAAGTGTACATTCTTTTTCTGCTGTTGGGTTACAGCGCTCTTACAAGTGTGTGCGATTCTTTCCAGACTTTGTACTCTTATATGTGGCTTAAAACTATCTCTTCAAATTGTTATCAAGAATACAAAATATCTTCTATTTCTTATTTGGCTATTATTCATACATAATATCATCCCATCAGTCTCTTTTATTACAATCGTAGAGTTGAGCCTCTCCTTGTTGCATTTTTCATAAGTCTTATTTATCATTTTGTTTCTATTTTTACTGGTTGTATATTTCTGTCGATACTGTAAATCTGGTTCATAACAACAAAGCAACAGCCCCGGCGTATCTTCTTGTATGCTAATGTTGGCTGTTTTGTCTATGTGAAGGTACACAGTCCCTCCATGTGGTCCTTTTTTCCAAGTCCCTTCGGTTGTAGTCACATTTGTAGTATAACACGGGGCATTGGCCTTACAGGTGTAGTTACCCTGCTTTCTATCCACTGTGGCATTCGCCCACCCTGTCCTGAACTGTTCCAGTGATTCTGTACTGATTACGTGTACAGGAGTAGCAGTTCTGCCTTTTTGTATAAGAGCACACGCAACAACCACCGCAACAACCGCAAAGATCTTCATTCTTCTGTCTGAAGAACCTTTTTACAATGACTGGTGTGAATCCAGCTTGCCTTTCCTTCGAGCTTCACTGAGGTGCTTGTAACGAGTAGGACTTGAAAAGGACCATCAAACCTTGACTCAAGGCTCTTCCTCACGTGTCTTTTGACAACGACCCAATCTCCTGGTTCTAGCTTATACGTCCCTTCAACTGAATCAGGACCTGGAATGGAAGCAAAGACTTGTGCATACACCTTGGTCAATTGTTTGTTCAGCGTTTATACATAATCTGTTAGTCTACCATACTGCATTTGGAGCACCTGTGGAAAATAACATCCTAATCTGGGAGCCGACACAAATAAGATCTCATATGGGCTGAGACCTGTTCTTTTTGTGGGCGTGTATCTTACTGAGAACAAGGCTAATGGTAGACACTCGGTCCATGGTTTCCCGGTTTCTACCATTACTTTTTGGATTTTCAATTTGAGAGTCCCATTTAGTCTCTCAACCTTCCCACTACTTTGTGGATGGTATGGTGTATGTAGGGCTTGACTTATGCCTAGAGCTGACAACACATGGTTCATGATTTCACCCGTAAAATGAGTTCCTCTGTCGCTCTCGATCACCTCTGGAACTCCATATCTGCACACCACCTCGTTGATCAGTTTCTTTGCTGTGGCTACGGCTGTAGCTTTGGTTACTGGAAAAGCTTCTGGCCATCCTGAAAAGAGATCAATACAAACAAGCACATACTCATAGGTACCGACTTTTGGTAATTGAATATAGTCTATCTGTAGTCTCTGGAACGGATAAATTGGTCTGGGTGTGTGCTTCTGTGGTACTTTTACAGTTCTTCCAATATTATGTGTTGCACAGATCATGCATCCTTGTGTAAAACTGCTGGCCATCACACTAAACCCTGGGGCATACCACACCTTGTTTACCAAGTCCATCATTGCCGTTTTTGACTGGTGTGTCTCTCCATGTGTTATCTGGGCCATCATTGGGAACATTGTCTTAGGCAGGCACAGTTTATTCTGGCATTGCCAGAGGCCATCTTTTCGTAGCGTTGCTCCTTGGGCCGTCCACTTGTCTTTTTCTTCTTTTGTTGCTTGTCCTTGAAGTTTTTGCCGTAGTTCCGGGCTTACAGCTGGTCTTGTTTCCTCTGGATCGTTTATCTGACATACGGCTGCTAACACGGGTAGCTTCTGTGATGCTTGCTTTTGCGGCTTGGTCTGCCAAAGCATTTCCTTTTGTCTCTGGTGAACTCACCTTGGTGTGAGCTTTTAATGTTTACTACTGCTACTTCGAGAGTCAGTGTATATATTTGCTGTCTTTCCTTCTGCATGTTGGCATGCTGCTGCCAGGGCCTTAAGCTCCGCTTCTTGTGCTGAGCGGGACGCTGGTAAGGAGGCTGCTTCTAGGACTACATCTTCGGTGGTTACTGCATATCCTGTAAGAAAAGATCCTTCTACACAATACCTTGAACCATCCACAAAGAGTCTTAGGTCTGGGTTTTGGAGTGGGGTATCTTTCACATGTGCAAACCCCACTGTTTCCTGGGCCATAAGGGCCATACAATCATGTTCATCAGTTTCAGGCAAAAATTGTGACCATACTTTACCTACGTCTTCTCCCCCTTGCTCCAAAGGCAGTAAGGTAGCTGGGTTCAATGTAGTACAGCGGTGTAAAGTAACCTGCTCAGGAAGAAGAAGAGCACAGGTTAATCTCAAATGTCTTGCAGTGGACAAATGCTTAGGTTGTACTTGAGTTAGAATAGCAGTAATATACAAGTTTTGTTTTGCCTTCTCCCTCATCTAAATCCATAAAGACTCGTGTGAGTGACGTCACATCGCCTCCTGTGTAACTTTGCTGGAGGGGGATGGTCTCTTACACATAAACCAAAATTGTACCTGATCAGTTCCTTCACCCTTCCCCCCTTTGTGGACTCTGCGAGAGTGATGTAGCAGAGTTCAAAACTACATCTCAACATAACACTAATTTAACCCTCTGTAATGTACAACAGCCTGAAAAAAATGCCTTTTTCCTGACAAACATTTGATCTTTACAATGACATAATTTCTATGTGAAATCAAAAATAGAACAATTGTAGTTAGTTATTCAATAAAACAGAAAATATTATCTCTGATAACATTAATTACTGCAAACCAATAAACTGTATATAAAAATAGGGAACGGTGGGGGCACATACATTTTCAAACCCCCGTGTCTCACCGTATCTGTAGTTTAATACATCTGAATTAACATCAAAACACATGAAATCTGATCACATCAGAACACATAAATATCGTAACTTTTATAACCAACAGCGCTTGCGCAAAAGAGAAGAAATGTATTTAGGTTTATAGACATTACTGACATATATATATATCTCAGCAGTGCATATTGAAATCCCTTGGTCTCATCAGCCCTGCAGACTGCACCCAGTCAGCCCCCCCTCCTCCTCCTCCCAAACACAGCACACTTTAGGGGGGAGGGAGGGGGGTCACAAACTCGCAGCTTCTCACAACTTCTTCTCTCACACTCTTAACACTTTCAATGCCGGCAAAACAACATACGTATCTGCAATCATTCATCACACCATTGTACAGGAATTATTTACGTTAATGTTTAACCGTACAATCTGTCGGCCACCATCTCTATATTATGATTACGTGTTGCTTCATCAGTGAACTAGACTGGAACTTCTGTAAATAGAAAAGACACTACAAATGACAAAATTAACAAGGTGATTATTTCATACTGATTTGGTTGGGCCGGGCGTGGCCACATCAGGGGCAGGGGGGGGGCAGCCTCTCCCATTAGAAACAGTGCGCAGGGGGTTTCCCACCAACAATGAGGACACACTCAACATGAGGTACGGACGCCATTACCGGGCGTCTGCTGGTCCTGTTCTCTAATACATACAATACCTTTCTTATTCCTAACTTCCTCTTCTGCAAATCCCTCTAAAGCACTTTCCATCAACTTTCTACCTTCCAACTTCCCTTTGTTCTCCAGTATACCTTTTGCCCAATCTGCGGCTTGGAGCCGCCCTCCTCTTTTTCCCTCTGCCAGTTTACATGCCTTGATCAGGGCAAGCAACTCTGCACTCTGTGCAGAATGTATGACAGGATCAAGGGTCTCATCATATATGATGGTGTCTGGTGGTTTGGCTGTGAAGGACTGCTTATACATTATTACATTTATCACTTTTCCTGATTCAATCTACAAAATGACACAAAGTCATACAAAATATCTATATCAGCATTTAATGTTGTGTCCATTCATTTCAAGAACAAGATTACATTTCTTCATATCTCACCAGCAGCTGTTCTTCACCTCCCCCTTCTCTTATCACACTAGTTGATTCTAAATTATACAATATGGGAATTTACTATAAGGTCATTTGCAACATTAAAACAACTACTACTTCTATAACTTCCTTTGCTTTAACCCCTTCCCGCTCCTTGACGTACTATTACGTCATGGCAGCTGTATCGTTCGCGCTCCATGCCGTAATAGTACGTCTCGGGAGTAACGGCCGTTTCGGCCGTCCTCCCGACACATACAGGAGCTGTGACGCTGCTGTCTTGTTCAGCAGCTGTCACAGCTCCTACAGCGGGGACCGATCGCTGTGTCCCCGCTGATTAACCCCTTAAAAGCCGCGTTCTATAGAGATCGCGGCTTTTTAGGGGTTAAGCTGCCATCGCCGGCCTGCTACGCGATAGCGGCCGGCGATGGTGACTATGGCAACCGGACACCAAACAATGGCGTCCGGCTATGCCATAGACGGAAGCCTAGTGGGTCCTGACAACGTCAGGACCCACTATGCTTGCTGTCAGTGAGTAGCTGACAGTTCTAATACACTGCACTACGCATGTAGTGCAGTGTATTAGAATAGCGATCAGGGCCTCCTGCCTTCATGTCCCCTAGTGGGACAAAGTAATAAAGTTAAAAAAAAGTTAAAAAAAGTTGTGTAAAAATAAGAAAATAAAAGATTTAAAAGTATTAAAAGTAAAAATCCCCCCTTTTCCCTTATCAGTCCTTTATTATTAATAAAAATATATAAACAAACAAATAAACTATACATAATTGGTATCGCCGCGTCCGTAACGGCCTGATCTACAAAATTATTTCGTTATTTATCCCGCACGGTGAACGCTGTAAAATAAAATAATAATAAACCGAATCACAATCACAATTCTTTGGTCACTTCACCTCCCAAAAAATGGAATAAAAAGAGATCAAAAAGTCGCATGTACCTAAAAATGGTACTGATTGAAACTACAGTTCGTTACGCAAAAAATAAGTCCTCGCACGGCTTTAGTGATGGAAAAATAAAAACGTTATGGCTCTTAGAATAAGGTAACACAAAAAGTGAATGATTGTTTACAAAACGTATTTTATTGTGCAAACGCCATAAGACATAAAACAAAACTATAAACATCTGGTATCGCCGTAATCGTATCGCCCCGCAGAATAAAGTGAATATGTCATTTATAGCGCACGGTGAACGCTGTAAAAAAAATAGAATAAAAAAACAATAGTAGAATTGCTGTTTTTTAGTCACCACGCCACCTAAAAATAGAATAAAAACTGATCAAAAAGCCGCATGCGCCCCAAGAAAACTACGATGGATTCCTCAAGGGGTCTAGTTTCCAAATTGGGGTCACTTTTGGGGGGTTCCCAATGTTTTGGCACCACAAGACCTCTTCAAACCGGACATGGTGCCTAATAAAAAGGAGGCCTCATAATCCGCTAGGTGCTCCTTTGCTTCGGAGGCCGGTGCTTCAGTCCATTACCGCACTAGGGCCACATGTGGGATATTTCTCTAAACTGCAGAATCTGGGCAATACGTATTGAGTTGCGTTTCTCTGATAAATCCTTTTGTGTTATAAAAAAAATGGTATAAAGAGGATTTACTGACAAAAAAAATATGTAAATTTCACCTCTACTTTGCTCTAAATTTCTGTGAAACACCTAAAGGGTTCATAAACTTTCTAAATGCTGTTGTGAATACTTTGAGGGGTCTAGTTTCTAAAATGGGGTGTTTGATAGGGGTTTCTAATATATGGGCCCCTCGAAGCAACTTCAGAACTGAACTGTAACCTAAAAAAATAAATAAATGAGGCAATACTTTGCTTCTTACATTATACTGATAATGAGCCGTGCCCACCCCGAGATGACCCCAGTTTTGACAGTTTGTATAAACGGAGACCCCTATTAGACCGTTCCAGTGCCCGGTTTTCCCAAGCATACACCCCCGAGAAGTGTATTTCTATTGATGAGTCCTTGGTACATTTTAAAGGGAGGGTTCAATTCCACCAGTACCTGCCGGGTAAGAGGGCAAGGTATGGCGTGAAGATGTATAAGCTGTGAGAGTGCATCAGGGTATACCTACAGGTTTAGGATATATGAAGGAAAGGCCACCCCCAAACCAGACTGCATCCTGGACTACAATAGGTACATGGGAGGGATGGACTTGTAAGATCAAGCCCTGAAGCCCTACAGCGCCATGCGGTGTGGTATAAGAAGCTGGCCGGGCACATCATACAGATGGCATTGTACAATGCGTACATGCTACGTCGATGTGCAGGCCAGACGGGAACTTTCCTGGAATTTCAAGAGGTGATTATCAAGAACCTAATCTTTAGGGACCAAGAAGGGGGGGCACCCAGTACTTCTGGAAGCGAGCCCACACGCATCGTACCAGGGCAACACTTTCCAGGAGAAGTTCCCCAAACTGGCAAGAAGGGAAAAAGTCAAAAGAGGCGCAAAGTCTGCTATAAGAGGGGGATAAGGGAGGACACAATATATCAATGTGACACGTGTCCCGAATAACCTGAGCTCTGTATGAAAGTGTTTTAAAATTTATCATACATCCCTTGGTTTATAATTTACCCCAATTTTACTTACCCTGATACACTCCGCACAGCTTATCCCCCCTCGTCTTTCCCCTCTGGGCCCTGCTGTGTGTCCAGGCAGCTGATAACAGCCACATGTAGGGTATTGCCATACCCGGGAGAACCCACATTACAGTTTATGGGGTGTAGGTCTCCGGTCAAAATGCTCACTACACCTCTAGATGAATGCCTTAAGGGTGTAGTTATTAAAACGGGGTCACTTCTTGCGGGTTTCAACTGTACTGGTACCTCAGGGGCTTCTGCATACATGACTTCGCACTAGAAAATCCCCAGTAGGCCAAATGGTGGTCCTTTCCTTCTGAGCCCTCCCATGGGCCCAAACGGCAGTTTATCACAACAAATGGGGTATTGCCGCACTCAGGACAAATTGCGCAACAGAATGGGGTATTTTGTTTCTTGTGAAAATAAGAAATTTTCAGCCAAAACTACATATTATTTGAAAAAAATAATTTTGTTTTCATTCCCAGCCCAATTCAAATAAGTTCTGTGAAAAAACTATGGGGTCAAAATGGTCACAACACCCATAAATGAATTCCTTGAGGGGTGTAGTTTCCAAAATGGGGTCATTTGTGATTGGTTTCTATTGCTTTGATAGCTCTGGGGCTCTGCAAATGCGACATGGCACCCGAAAACCAATCCAGCAAAATCTGTACTCCAAAGAACACACAGCGCTCCTTCCCTTCTGAGGCCTCCCATGGGCCCAAACGGCAGTTTATTGCCACAAATGGGGTATTGATGCACTCAGGAGAAATTGGGCAACAAAATTGAGTATTTTGTTCCCTGTGAAAATAAGAAATTTTGGTAAAAAATTACATCTTATTGGAAAAAATGTCATTTTTTTAATGTCACAGCCCAATTGAAATAGGTGCTGTGAAAAAACTGTGTGGTCAAAATGCTAACAACAACCATAAATGAATTCCTTGAGGGGTGTAGTTTCCAAAATGGGGTCACTTTTGGTGGGTTTCCATTGCTTTGATACCTCTGAGGCTCTGCAAATGCGACATGGCACCCGAAAACCAATCCAACAAAATCTGGACTCCAACAAACATATAGCGCTCCTTTCCTTCTGAGCCCTCCCATGGGCCCAAACGGCAGTTTATCACCACAAATGGGGTATTGCCACACTAATGACAAATTGGGCAAAAAAATTGGGTATTTTGTTCCCTGTGAAAATAAGAAATTTTGATCACAAATGACATTTTATTGGGAAAAATGAAATTTTTTTCATTTCAGAGCCCAATTCAAATACGTGCTGTGAAATAACTGTGCGGTCAAAATGGTAACAACAACCCTAAATTAATTCCTTGAGGGGTGTAGTTTCCAAAATGGGGTCACTTTTGGGAGATTCCTACTGTTTTGGCACCTCAACACCTCTTCAAACCTGGCATGCTGCCTAAAATATATTCTAATAAAAATGAGGACTCAAAATGCAATAGGTGCTTCTTTGCTTCTAGGGCTTGTGTTTTAGTCCACGAGCGCAGTAGGGCCACATGTGGGACATTTCTAAAAACTGCAGAATCTGCACAATACATATTTAGTATTGTTTCTCTGGTAAAACCTTCTCTGTTACAGAAAAAAAAATGAATAAAATTGAAATTCAGCAAGAAAAATGAAATTTGCAAATTTCACCTCCACTTTGCTTTAATTCCTGTGAAATGCCTGAAGGGTTAAAAAACTTTCTAACTGCTGTTTTGAATACTTTGAGGGGTCTAGTTTTTAAAATGGGGTGTTTTATCAGGGTTTCTAGTACATAGGCCCCACAAAGCCACTTCAGAACTCAAGAGGTACCTTAAAAAAAAGGCTTTTGAAATTTTCTTAAAAATATGAGAAATTGCTGTTTATGTTCTAAGCCTTGTAACGTCCAAGAAAAATAAAATAATGTTCAAAAAACGATGCCAATCCAAAGTAGACATATGGGAAATGTGAACTAGTAACTATTTTGGGTGGTATAACCGTCTGTTTTACAAGCAGATGCATTTAAATTCTGAAAAATGCAATTTTTTCAAAATTTTCTCTACATTTTGCAATTTTTCACCAATAAACACTGAATATATCGACCAAATTTTACCACGAACATGAAGCCCAATGTGTCACGAGAAAACAATCTCAGAATCGCTTGGGTAGGTTTAAGCATTCCGACGTTATTACCACATAAAGTGAAATAGGCCAAAACTAGGCTGCGTCCTTAAGGGGTTAAACTTTACTTTATAAAATATGAATTTCCTCTGACACTTTTCATCTTTCAGCCATCCACGTTTTGTGTCACAACATTCATTCCATTTTTCTGCGTCTAACCGTCCATGGGATTCTAGACCACATGCTTTCATTCATTTTTTTTTTTTTTATTTATTTTTTTTTTTGTTCCCTGCGTTGCCTTTTTACCTTCTCTTTCTGCTACTACCTGTTTGGCGGTTTGTCCTTTGGGGTGCTCATCTCGTACTCTTGTTACAGATTCTAGCTACTGACAGATGAATTCCATTCTCATCTATTTTAGACAGTTTCTAGCTTCCGTACTTACTCTTGTTACAGATTTTAGCTGACAGACGAATTCCATTCTCATCTGTTTTAGACAGTTTCTAATTTCCGTACTTAATAGGGACACCAGTTCCCCATTGTCTAGTTATAAGTGGTCGCCTATAGGCAGACCCTAAGTTATGTAGGGGGTAGTTTTCCTGATAGGTGAATTTCTGGATTTACGATCCCCTAGTAAGCTTACACCCTTTTAACAGGTGCTTGCTCACCCATATGCCATACCTCAAACTCTAGTTTGCCGTGACTGTTTCCCATAGCCCTGCTATGATGGAGGGGACTCTTACCCTTCTCTCTCAGTTTTTATCTTCACTAACAAACACTATGGCTATTGGCTGTTAGGGAAAGTCCCACACTACCTTTCTCACCTATTTTATACAGTTACTTATCCCCTCAAAACCCTTTTAAACCTTCTTCTACTCTGGCCAGAGAATTAAATTCCTTTTATAACTAGCTTACTTTCTTCTTATTCACTTTAACCCCTTAAGGACGCAGCCTAGTTTGGGCCTTAAGGCTCAGAGCCCATTTTTCAAATCTGACATATTTCACTTTATGTGGTAATAACGTCGGAATGCTTAAACCTATCCAAGCGATTCTGAGATTGTTTTCTCGTGACACTTTGGGCTTCATGTTCGTGGTAAAATTTGGTCGATATATTCAGTCTTTATTTGTGAAAAATTGCAAAATTTAGAGAAAATTTACAAAAAATAGCATTTTTCAGAATTTAAATGCATCTGCTTGAAAAACAGACGGTTATACCACCCAAAATAGTTACTAGTTCACATTTCCCATATGTCTACTTTTGATTGGCATCGTTTTTTGAACATTCTTTTATTTTTCTTGGACGTTACAAGGCTTAGAACATAAACAGCAATTTCTCATATTCTTAAGAAAATTTCAAAAGCCTTTTTTTGAAGGTGCCAGTTCAGTTCTGAAGTGGATTTGAGGGGACTATGTGTTAGAAACCCCCATAAAACACCCCATTTTAAAAACTAGACCCCTCAAAGTATTCAAAACAGCATATAGAAAGTTTTTTAACCCTTCAGGCATTTCACAGGAATTAAAGCAAAGTGGAAATTAAATTTGCAAATTTCATTTTTTCTGCTGAATTTCAATTTTATTCAATTTTTTTTTAGTAACAGAGAAGGTTTTACCAGAGAAACACTACTAAATATGTATTGTCCAGATTCTGCAGTTTTTAGAAATGTCCCACATGTGGCCCTACTGCGCTCGTGGACTAAAACACGAGCCCTAGAAGCAAAGAAGCACCTAGTGCATTTTGAGGCCTCTTTTTTATTAGAATATATTTTAGGCAGCATGCCAGGTTTGAAGAGGCGTTGAGGTATCAAAACAATGGAAACCCACCAGAAGTGACCCCATTTTGGAAATTACACCCCTCAAGGAATTCATTTATGGTTTTTGTTATCATTTTGACCGCACAGTTTTTTCACAGCACCTATTTGAATTGGGCTGTGAAATGAAAAAAATGATATTTTTTCCAATAAAATGTCATTTTTGATCAAATTTTCTTATTTTCACAGGGAACAACATACCCCATTTTGTTGCCCAATTTGTCCTTAGTGCGGCAATACCCCATTTGTGGTGATAAACTGCCGTTTGGGCCCATGGGAGGGCTCAGAAGGAAAGGAGCGCTATGTGTTTGTTGGAGTCCAGATTTTGCTGGATTGGTTTTCGGGTGCCATGTCGCATTTGCAGAGCCCCAGAGGTATCAAAGCAATGGAAACCCACCAGAAGTGACCCCATTTTGGAAACTACACCCCTCAAGGAATTCATTTATGGTTTTTGTTATCATTTTGACCGCACAGGTTTTTCACAGCACCTATTTGAATTGGGCTGTGAAATGAAAAAAATTATATTTTTTCCAATAAGATGTCATTTTTGATCAAAATTTCTTATTTTCACAGGGAACAACATACCCCATTTTGTTGCCCAATTTGTCCTTAGTGCGGCAATACCCCATTTGTGGTGATAAACTGCCGTTTGGGCCCATGGGAGGGCTCAGACGGAAAGGAGCGCTATGTGTTTGTTGGAGTCCAGATTTTGCTGGATTGGTTTTCGGGTGCCATGTTGCATTTGCAGAGCCCCAGAGGTATCAAAGCAATGGAAACCCACCAGAAGTGACCCTATTTTGGAAACTACACCCCTCAAGGAATTCATTTATGGTTTTTGTTATCATTTTGACCGCACAGTTTTTTCACAGCACCTATTTGAATTGGGCTGTGAAATGAAAAAAATTATATTTTTTCCAATAAGATGTCATTTTTGATCAAAATTTCTTATTTTCACAAGGAACAACATACCCCATTTTGTTGCCCAATTTGTCCTTAGTGCGGCAATACCCCATTTGTGGTGATAAACTGCCCTTTGGGCCCATGGGAGGGCTCAGAAGGAAAGGACCACCATTTGGCCTACTGGAGCTTTTCTGGTGCTAAGTCATGTGTGCAGAAGCCCCTGAGGTACCAGTACAGTTGAAACCCCCGAGAAGTGACCCCATTTTAAAAACTACACCCCTTAAGACATTCATCTAGAGGTGTAGTGAGCATTTTGACCCCACAGGTACTGTGTAAAAGATAATGCGCAGCAGATGGTGCAGTGTGAGATTTGCAATTTTATATATGTATATGCCATTTCAGTGTCCAATATAGTGTGCCCAGCATGCGCCACCGGAGATATACACCCCTTAAATTGTAATGTGGGTTCTCCTGGGTACGACAATACCCTACATGTGGCTGTTATCAGCTGCCTGGGCATACGGCAGGGCTCAGAAGGGAAAGATGAGGGGGGTAAGCTGTGCGGAGTGCATCAGGGTAAATTGAAAATCAAGGGATGTATGATACATTTTAAAACAATCTTTTATACAGAGCCCTGGTTTTTCGGGACACGTGTCACATTGGTATATTGTGTTCTTCCTTATCCCCCTCTTATAGCAGACTCTGCACCTCTTTTGACTCTTTCCCTTTCCACCGGTTTGGGGACCTTCTCCTGGAAAGTGTTGCCCTGGTACGATGCGCCCCCCCTTCCTGGTCCCTAAAGATTAGATCTTGAAATTCCAGGAAAGTTCCCCTCTGGCCTGCACATCGACGTAGCACATACGCATTGTACAAAGCCATCTGTATGATGTGCCCAGCCAGCTTCTTATACCTCACCGCATGGCGCTGTAGGGCTTCAGGACTTGATTTGACAAGTCCATCCCTCCCATGTACCTATTGTAGTCCAGGATGCAGTCTGGTTTGGGGGTGGCCTTTCCTTCATATATCCTAAACCTGTAGGTATACCCTGATGCACTCTCGCAGCTTATACATCTTCACGCCATACCTTGCCCTCTTACCTGGCAGGTACTGGCGGAATTGAACCCTCCCTTTAAAATGTACCAGGGACTCATCAATAGAAAAACACTTCTCGGGGGTGTATGCTTGGGAAAACCGGGCACTGGAACGGTCTAATAGGGGTCTCCGTTTATACAAACGGTCAAAACTGGGGTCATCTCGGAGTGGGCACGGCTCATTATCAGTATAATGTAAGAAGCGAAGTATTGCCTCATTTATTTATTTTTTTAGGTTCCAGTTAATTTCTGAAGTTGCTTTGAGGGGCCCATATATTAGAAACCCCTATCAAACACCCCATTTTAGAAACTAGACCCCTCAAAGTATTCACAACAGCATTTAGAAAGTTTATGAACCCTTTAGGTGTTTCACAGAAATTTAGAGCAAAGTAGAGGTGACATTTACTCTTTTTATACCATTTTTTTTATAACACAAAAGGATTTATCAGAGAAACGCAACTCAATACTTATTGCCCAGATTCTGCAGTTTAGAGAAATATCCCACATGTGGCCCTCGGGCGGTAATGGACTGAAGCACCGGCCTCCGAAGCAAAGGAGCACCTAGCGGATTTTGAGCCCTCTTTTTTATTAGGCACCATGTCCGGTTTGAAGAGGTCTTGTGGTGCCAAAACATTGGAAACCCCCCAAAAGTGACCCCAATTTGGAAACTAGACCCCTTGAGGAATCCATTGTAGTTTTCATGGGGTGCATGCGGCTTTTTGATCAGTTTTTATTCCATTTTTAGGTGGCGTGGTGACTAATAAACAGCAATTCTACTATTGTTTTTGTATACTTTTTTTTTTACAGCGTTCACCGTGCGCTAGAAAAGACATATTCACTTTATTCTGTGGGGCGATACGATCACGGCGATACCAGATGTTTATAGTTTTTTTTTATGTCTTATGGCGTTTGCACAATAAAATACGTTTTGTAAACAATCATTCACTTTTTGTGTTACCTTATTCTAAGAGCCAGAACGTTTTTATTTTTCAATCAATAAAGCCGTGCGAGGACTTATTTTTTGCGTAACGAACTGTATTTTCCATCAGTACCATTTTTAGGTACATGCGACTTTTTGATCTCTTTTTATTCCATTTTTTGGGAGGTGAAGTGACCAAACAATTGTGATTGTGGTACGGTTTATTAATATTTTTTTTTACGGCGTTCACCGTGCGGGATAAATAACGAAATAATTTTGTAGTTCAGGCCGTTACGGACGCGGCGATACCAATTATGTATAGTTTATTTGTTTGTTTATATATTTTTATTAATAATAAAGGCCTGATAAAGGAAAAAGTGGGACTTTTACTTTTATTACTTTTAAAACTTTTATTTTCTTATTTTTACACATCTTTTTTTAACTTTTTTTTTACTTTATTACTTTGTCCCATTAGGGGACTTGAGGGCAGGAGGCCCTGATCGCTATTCTAATACACTGCACTACATGCGTAGTGCAGTGTATTAGAACTGTCAGCTACTCACTGACAGCAAGCATAGTGGGTCCTGACGTTGTCAGGACCCACTAGGCTTCCGTCTATGGCATAGCCGGACGCCATTGTTTGGTGTCCGGTTGCCATAGTCACCATCGCCGGCCGCTATCGCGTAGCAGGCCGGCGATGGCAGCTTAACCCCTAAAAAGCCGCGATCTCTATAGAACGCGGCTTTTAAGGGGTTAATCAGCGGGGACACAGCGATCGGTCCCCGCTGTAGGAGCTGTGACAGCTGCTGAACAAGACAGCAGCGTCACAGCTCCTGTATGTGTCGGGAGGACGGCCGAAACGGCCGTTACTCCCGAGACGTACTATTACGGCATGGAGCGCGAACGATACAGCTGCCATGACGTAATAGTACGTCAAGGAGCGGGAAGGGGTTAAGCACCACTCAAGGAGATATCCTCCACACCATAACAGTAATATGACAAATATTCCTGATCCAAATAATAAGGCAAACGTAAAATCAAGCTGTTCATTTGACATGCCGGATTATCGGATTGCAGAAAATTCTGGAATTTTGAGCTGAAAATCAGTGCATGATAATCCCCGCAAGTACCTCAATGCTGTACACACATTATCGGTATTTTGCCGGATTATCAGATTGCACAAAATTTTCGATTTCCGGGCTTAAATTTAGCCTATCATAATCCCCGTAGTCACCTGAAGCATGTACACATGTTTCTGGTAATTTGCCGGATTATCGGAAGTTTTTTCCCAAAAACAATTTCCTTATTCTAAAATGCATTTGTGACACAAAACTGGGTTTCTACAACATTCATACAAATACTGCCATAGAGATCAGGCACTTTATCCTGAGGGTAGGATTACATATAGACTTGACCAGATTTTTACACTAAAAATACCCTCATGTGGCCCCTCTATTCCTCAGGAGTACTACCGGGAAGGTGACCTACCAGACAGGAAGGTGCAGAGCAGAGTTTGTAAGAATTAAGTCTTCTTACCTTGCTGCAGCTGTGGTCTGCCCGTTCCTTAGTCTGGAGAGTCGCCACTCTAGTCCCGGGAGATCCCCTAGGTGGGGTGCCGTCCTTCTGGTCAAGTCCCTGGTTCGGGCGCCAATTTCTGTGATCGCAATTTGAGTCACGTTACGCCTTGATCTCCATGCAGGTTCAAATCAGGTGGGGGGGGGGGGGTGCGAGCTGCTCGGAGAAGTAACAGATACACTGAGACGTTTCTCAAAGTAAAAATCCTTCTGACTTTATTTAACTGTAGTGGTCGCTTTTATAGCATCAGAACCAAGAACATTCCATAACATATGAGTCATCTGTATATTCAATCCTTACATCCTTCTTTCCCATAAAGCCCATTGGTGGAACACAAGGTATTCCCTTAGGTTTCCTTTATGCTTAGGGGGGGGGGGTTGGTCAATTGATTGTCCACCATCTGTTTGCAATTTCAATGGACAGCAGAGCAGCTGCAAATTATTTCCTCTCTTAACCTTTCTAAAATACCCATTCTATTGTAACACATGTTCTCCTCTATAACATTTCACTCCTTGGGGCCCCAGATACATTATACATATATTTATACCATAACACCACTCACACATAGGATACATGCTGTACACACCACTCACACATAGGATACATGCTGCATGCGCCACTCACACATAGAATACATGCTGTACATGCCACTCACACATAGTACACATGCTGCACACGCCACTCACACATAGGATACATGCTGCACACGCCACTCACACATAGGATACATGCTGCACACACCACTCACACATAGGATACATGCTGTACAGGCCACTCACACATAGGATACCTGCTGCACACGCCACTCACACATAGGACACATGCTGTACACACCACTCATACATAGGATACATGCTGTGCACACCACTCACACATAGGATACATGCTGCACATGCCACTCACACATAGGATACATGCTGCATGCGCCATTCACACATAGGATACATGCTGTACACACCACTCACACATAGGATACATGCTGCACACGCCACTCACACATAGGATACATGCTGTACAGGCCACTCACACATAGGATACATGCTGTGCACACCACTCACACATAGGATACATGCTGTACACGCCACTCACACATAGGATACATGCTGCACACGCCACTCACACATAGGATACATGCTATACACACCACTCACATAGGATACATGCTGTACACGCCACTCACACATAGGATACATGCTGTACACGCCACTCACACATAGGATACATGCTGTACACGCCACTCACACATTGGATACATGCTGTACACACCACTCATACATAGGATACATGCTGTACATGCCACTCACACATAGGATACATGCTGCACACGCCACTCACACATAGGATACATGCTGTACACACCACTCACACATAGGATACATGCTGTACACACCACTCACATAGGATACATGCTGTACATGCCACTCACACATAGGATACATGCTGTACACGCCACTCACACATAGGATACATGCTGTACATGCCACTCACACATAGGATACATGCTGTACACACCACTCACACATAGGATACATGCAGTACACGCCACTCACACATAGGATACATGCTGTACACGCCACTTACACATAGTACACATCCTGTATACGCCACTCACACATAAGATACATGCTGTACATGCCACTCACACATAGGCTACACGCTGCACACGCCACTCACACATAGGATAATTGCTGCACAGGCCACTCACACATAGGATACTTGCTGCACACGCCACTCACACATAGGACACATGCTGTACACGCCACTCACACATAGGATACACGCTGCACACACCACTCACACATAGGATACATGTTGTACACACCACTCACACATAGGATACTTGCTGCACAGGCCACTCACACATAGGATACATGCTGTACACGCAACTCACACATAGGATACGTGCTGTACACGCCACTCACACATAGGATACATGCTGTACAGGCCACTCACACATAGGATACATGCTGCACACGCCACTCACACATAGGATACATGCTGCACACGCCACTCACACATAGGATACATGCTGTACACGCAACTCACACATAGGATACGTGCTGTACACGCCACTCACACATAGGATACATGCTGTACAGGCCACTCACACATAGGATACATGCTGCACACGCCACTCACACATAGGATACATGCTGCACACGCCACTCACACATAGGATACATGCTGTACACGCAACTCACACATAGGATACGTGCTGTACACGCCACTCACACATAGGATACATGCTGTACAGGCCACTCACACATAGGATACATGCTGCACACGCCACTCACACATAGGATACATGCTGCATGCGCCACTCACACATAGAATACATGCTGTACACGCCACTCACACATAGGATACATGCTGCACACGCCACTCACACATAGGATACATGCTGCACACGCCACTCACACATAGGATACATGCTGCACACACCACTCACACATAGGATACATGCTGTACAGGCCACTCACACATAGGATACATGCTGTGCACACCACTCACACATAGGATACATGCTGCACATGCCACTCACACATAGGATACATGCTGCATGCGCCATTCACACATAGGATACATGCTGTACACGCCACTCACACATAGGATACATGCTGCACACGCCACTCACACATAGGATACATGCTGTACAGGCCACTCACACATAGGATACATGCTGTGCACACCACTCACACATAGGATACATGCTGTACACACCACTCACACATAGGATACATGCTGCACACGCCACTCACACATAGGATACATGCTATACACACCACTCACATAGGATACATGCTGTACACGCCACTCACACATAGGATACATGCTGTACACGCCACTCACACATAGGATACATGCTGTACACGCCACTCACACATTGGATACATGCTGTACACACCACTCATACATAGGATACATGCTGTACATGCCACTCACACATAGGATACATGCTGTACACCCCACTCACATAGGATACATGCTGTACATGCCACTCACACATAGGATACATGCTGTACACGCCACTCACACATAGGATACATGCTGTACATGCCACTCACACATAGTACACATGCTGTACACGCCACTCACACATAGGATACATGCTGTACATGCCACTCACACATAGGATACATGCTGTACACACCACTCACACATAGGATACATGCTGTACACACCACTCACACATAGGATACATGCAGTACACGCCACTCACACATAGGATACATGCTGTACACGCCACTGACACATAGGATACATGCTGTACACACCACTCACACATAGGATACATGCTGTACACACCACTCACACATAGGATACATGCTGTACACGCCACTCACACATAGGATACATGCTGTACACACCACTCACACATAGGATACATGCTGTACACACCACTCACATAGGATACATGCTGTACACCCCACTCACACATAGGATACATGCTGTACACACCACTCATACATTAGACATATGCCGTACATCCACAAGACCACTGCAGCCATTCATTGACCTCAGCGGTGTCGCTAGCATGTACAGCACATGACCGCTGAGACCAGTGATTGGCTGCAGTGTTCACATGGATGTACGGCATGTTTTCACTAGGTTCAGTAATGGAAAGAATTGGGTCTAGCAGAGGTTGACCATTCACAGAAGCGACAGCTGGAGGTTTCTCCAAAGGCGTCGTTGGCAAATAGAGACGGTCTACTAAGGCCTGTTGGATGAAATTCGCAGTCGCTCCAGAATCCAGATAAGCGGAAACAGAGTGCGATTCTGTTTTTTTTTTATTCTCATTCTGATAAGATATTAATACATATAACAAAAAACAATCCCGACCCCTCCCCCAACCTAATCCTAATACAAAAACCTTACTTATACATAACAAAGTGCATTTTAAGCGTATACATATGTATTATTAGTTTAAAAAAAACAAAAAACCTTCAACTCTCTCCCATACGTAGCTCTCCGAGCACCCTCACATCTTTACCCAATTGTCATCCTTGAGTTGAACATAACCCCTTGTTCATCTGTCATGCTCTTGATCCATGGTTCCCATAGTTGTTCAAATGTAAAGTTTCTATTTTTGCTATTATAATATCCAAACTCCATGTTTATATTCCTTAGTATTATTCTGTGCCAAGCTTACCCAGAATTGGTGAACCATAGGCCAATTCCAAAACAAGTGCGAGAAATCTGCCTCTGATATCCCACATCTGATGCATTTCCCACATTTTCCCGTAAACCTTTTCATTTTTTTGGGCGTTAAATACAAACCGTGTATAATAAAACATTATGTCATTCTATGGGATCTATTCAATTACAATTTACCAGTGCATCTGCTTATTTTTCTCCATTCATTGTCATCTATTATCCCAAAAAGATATTCCCACTCCCCCCTTCCTCTTTGATTCCCCTCCCCTCTAGACTCACATTTTAATTTCTTATAAATCCGTTCTAGTAAACCTTTTCCCCTCCCAAATTGATATAAGTTCCATAACGAGTCAGAAGACTCCAAATGGAATAAAGTTTTATCCCGAGTCACAATCACCGCGTGATTTCATTGAAAATATTTACATCTCATGTGAAGGAATATTTTATTCTGTTCTCAGTGTATCCCAATCTTTCAGATTGCCATTAGAAAATAAAATGTCTAACCAACCTGAGTCCATATTTGGACCATCCACTCCAATCAGTTATTTTATTAACCTCTAATATATTAAAGTTGACAATTAATGTAGTGAAGCTCGATGCTCCATTTAAATGAACATTTGTCTTAATTGAACCCCAATTTCATGCATCATATATATTGTTGGACACTCCTTACAATTTCTCAATTGCCCGGACTCCATTACCTCAAGTATATTCTGAAGATGGCCCCTACTAGACTTACTAATATTTTGTATAAACGGAGATTGTTTCCCACTCAAAATATTTCTCCACTGTCCTGACAAAAAATATATTCTCAAGTCAGGTACTGCCAGTCCACCCTCTTCTCCTCTATCCATCAAGTATTTTAACTTCATCCTGGGTTTCCTTCCTCTCCAAATTAGCTCCCTCATTAACCCCTTCCCTCTTTGGCCACTTTTGACCTTCCTGACAGAGCCTCATTTTTCAAATATGACATGTGTCACTTTATGTGGTAATAACTCCGGAATGCTTTCACCTATCCAAGCGATTCTGAGATTGTTTTCTCGTGACACATTGGACTTTACGTTACTGGCAAAATTTGCTCGATATATTCAGTATTTAATTGTGAAAAATACCAAAATTTTGCGAAAAATTGCAAAAATGAGCATTTTTCTCAATTTAAATGTATCTGCTTGTAAGGCTGGGTTCACACGTGGCAGAATTTCACTTGAATTCCGCTGCAGACACTCCGCAGCATTAATCCGCAGCGGAGCCGTTTCTCCATTGACTTCCACTTCTATTTAGAAGTGTTCGTTTAGACGATGCGTAAAATTCCGCTGCGGAGCATAGGCTGCGGAGCGGAATTTGGTGTCCGCAGCATGCTCTGTCTGTTGCGGAGCAGTGGCGGACTCATGGCGGAATTTCTCCATTGACTTCAATGGAGATTCTAAGTTCCGCAATGAAGTCCGCAGATGTCATGCACATGTTATGTGGCTGCGGATGCGTCTTGCTTTTTTGACATGACATTTCTTCATTCTGGCTGGACCTATGTATTTCTAGGTCTACAGCCAGACTGAGGAAGTCAATGGGGCTCCCGGAATTACGGGAGCGTTGCTAGGCGACGTCAGTAAATAGTCACTGTCCAGAGTGCTGAAAGAGTTAAGCGATCGGCAGTAACTGTTTCTGCACCCTGGACAGTGACTACTGATCCCAATATACAGCAACCTGTAAAAAAATAGAAGTTCATACTTACCGAGAACTCCCTGCTTCTGTCTCCAGTCCGGCTTCCCAGGATGACGTTTCAGTCTAAGTGACGGCTGCAGCCAATCACAGGCCAAGCACAGGCTGCAGCGGTCACATGGACTGCCGCGTCATCCAGGGAGGTCGGGCTGGATGCCGAAAGAGGGACGCGTCACCAAGACAACGGGCGGTAAGTATGAAATTTGTTTACTTTCACTAGGGAAAGTGCTGGCCCTTCTCTCTATCCTGCACTGATAGAGAGAAGGGAAGCACTTTTCCCGCAGTCCGCAGCAGCTAGTCCGCATCAATTTACTGCACATTTTGGGCAGATCCGCCGCAGAATCTGCAACGCAGATTCTGTGCGGCATTGATGCGGACAGTTGCGGAGGAAATCCGCCACGTGTGGGCATGCCCTAAGACAGGCAGTTATAACACACAAAATTGTTCCTAATTAACATCCCCCATATGTCTACTTTAGATTGGCATCGTTTTTTGAACAACGTTTTATTTTTCTATGACATCACAAGGCTTTGAACTTTAGCAGCAATTTCTCTGAATTTTCAGGAAAATTTCAAAAGGCTATTTTTGCAGGGGCCAGTTAAAGAGGCTCTGTCACCAGATTATCAAATCCCTATCTCCTATTGCATGTGATGGGCGCTGCAATGTAGAGAACAGTAAAAAAAAAAAAATTCTTTTTTAAAATGATCATTTTTGCCCAAGTTATGAGCAATTTTATATTTATGCAAATTAGCTTTTCAATGGACAACTGCGCGTGTTTTCTCGTATTTCCAACTGGGCGTGTATTGTGTTTTTACCAACTGGGCGTGTATTGTGTTTTTACCAACTGGGCGTTGTGAATAGAAGTGTATGACGCTGACAAATCAGCATCATACACTTCTCATCGTTCCCACCCAGCTTCTTTCACTGCAGAAATACAGCGTGACGTTACCCACAGGTCCTTCAACCTTGTCGTCGGACAAAGAAGATACATCGGCTCCAGGCGTCCAAAAGGTTAATATGCTCATCTCTAGGGAGTTTGCCAAAACAGTGAAAATCCCCCAAAAGTGATCCCATTTGGGAAACTACACACCTCAAGGAAATTATCTAGGGGTATAGTGAGCATTTTGACCGCACAGGTGTTTTACAGAAATTATTGGAAGTAGGCCGTGAAAATTAAAATCTAAATATTTTCAAAGAAAATGTAGGTTTCCACAAGGACTAAAGGAGAAAAAGCACTGCAAAATGTGTAAAGCAATTTCTCCCTAGTAAAACAATACCCCACATGTGGTAATAATTGGCTGTATTGAGACACGGCAGGGCTTAGAAGGGATGGAGCGCCATTTGGCTTTTGGAGCTCGAATTTAGCAGGAATAGTTTGCAGAGGCCATGTCACATTTACAAAGCCCCTGAGGGGACAAAACAGTGGAAACCCCCCACAAGTGACCCCATTTTGGAAACTACACCCATTGAGGAAATTATCTAGGGGTATAGTGAGCATTTTGAGCTCACAGTTTTTTTGCAGAAATTATTGGAAGTAGGCCCTGAAAATAAAAATCTAAATTTTTTCAAAGAAAATGGAGGTTTAGCTAATTATTTCTCATTTCCACAAGGACTGAAGGAGAAGAAGAAGAAATAAAAGGACAAAAAGACGGCGCCACCTTGTGTAGATCAGTGAGTTGACGTGAGGCAAAATGGCAAGAAATGTGCTCACCTGAAAACGGAGGTTTTAAAGCATGTAATATCCACAGTGCTGCTGCCAGATCCGAGTCGGTATCCAGATTGTTATGGTGGCACAAGCTGGGCACCACATATTGGCATATCTATGGAAAAACTCCCATTTTCACTCTGCAACATCGAGTGCACACTAAATTCTACAAAACACCTGCAGGGTTAAAATGCTTACTACAGGTAAATGCATTGAGGGGTGTAGTTTCAAAAATTGGGTCACTTCCGGGGGGTTTCCGCTGTTTTGGGCCCACAGGCACCCAGAAACCAATCCAGCAACATTTACACTCCAAATGGCGCTCCTTCCCTTCTGAGCCCTGCCGTGTGCCCAAACAGCAGTTTAGGACCACATATGGGGTATTGCCATACTCGGGAGAAATTTCTTTACAAATGTTGTGTTCTTTTTTTCCTTTATTTGTTGGGAAAATGAAAAATTTTCGCTAAAGCTACGTCTTATTGAAGAAAAAGGATTGTTTTTATTTTCACTGCCCAATTCTAATAAATTCTATGAAACATCTGTGGGGTCAAAATGCTCACTACACCCCTAGATGAATTCCTCAAGAGGTGTAGTTTCCTAAATGGAGTCACTTTTTGGGCGTTTTCATTGTTTTGTCCCCTCAGGAGCTTTGCAAATGTGACATGGCCTCTGCAAACCATTCCTGCTCAATGTGATCTCCAAAAGCCAAATAGCGCTCTTTCCATTCTAAGCCCTGCCGTGTGTCCAAACAGCCGTTTATTACCACATGTGGGGTATTGTTTTACTCGGGAGAAATTGCCTTACAAATTTTGTGGTGCTTCTTCTCCTTCAGAAACAAGTGCAGGTAAAAAAGTGGATCTTTTCAAAGGCGCTGCTGTGTGGTGAGAATGATGTGAAACGAAGTCCCGAGGTATTATTGATAAGTTCAATTTATTGTGAGTGGCTACGCGTTTCGACGATGAACAATCGTCTTCATCAGGCCATGTACATATCAGAAAGGACACAACTTATATAGCATATAGGTTCAAATTAACATAAGTGAAAAAAAAAACGCCAAATCTGACGGGGTCAAGGTGCGATCGTGACGTCACTCCCGGCTTTTTTACACACTGTTCCCATCGCAGGGCTATGAATGCGTAATGTATTTTAACAAACAAGCCAAATATTTACTAGTAGACTGAGATACAATTGAAAGAATGAAAAGAAAAAATGAAGAATAAAATAAAAGAAAAAATGAAGAATGTAGCTGGGTTGGAATGAACGAAGCCGGGACGCGGCTTCGTTACCAGGACAACCAAGCGGGGATCAGAGCGAGGGAGCGAATGGATAGATCTATGCTTGCCGTAGGTAAGATATTGAACAAATTAAAAACTGCTTAAAAAACATGTATTATTTAAATACGAGATGCACATAGATACAGTATCAGACATAGATATTCTTTTGTGACAGCACGGATAAAACATTAGATAACTAAATTTTGCGTGGTTCGCAACTTGGTTCGGTCCTGATTTTGATTGGAATATGTAGCATATTTTAAAACTGGAATGTAATTTAATATGAAGATCTTATTCTTTACAATAGTGTACATTAAAAGAAATGAATAGAAATGCAATTATATTACTAGGTCAATAGTGCGGAACCACGGCACCGTAGGATCCGAAGACAGGACAGGCAGAACATACCGCAGGTAAATTGATAAAAAAATCCATTAAGGTTAAAAATGATAATATGTGAGAATTTTGCTGTTTTAAAAGGAAAATATATACAGACGAGGGTTGCGTAGCCCAAAGAAAAATAAATGAGTAAATTAGGCAGTCAGATTACAAATGTTTAATGATATGTGATCATTTGGAGATCATTTGGCCTCAAATATTTTTTACAAATTTTTGAGGTGTAGGTTAGTCCAATGATGATTCAGAGATGTCATTCAAACCTCCTGGGTGTAAAGTCTGCAATTTAAAAATCCAATAATGTTCCCTCTGTTTGAGTTTATTAAATCTGTTGGGGACATCGTGGTGTATCTCTTCAATGGGTGTAACTGTAATTTGATTGAATTGGCATTTATGTATGTGAGTGAAATGACGAGACACACTATGTTTCAAAAAGCCTGTGTTCACATTGAATCTATGTTTGTTTATTCTGGATCTGAGTTGTTGTGTCGTTCTCCCTACATATTGGAGTTGGCATGTACATTCCAATAGATAAATCTCATATGTACTGCTACAACTTAGGGGTGACTTGATTGGAAAGGACTCTTTTGTGACTGTTGATGTGTATGAGTATTTTTTATTATTGATACTATTGCAGCATAGGCATCGTGGGTGGCCACATTTGTAGGAGCCATTGGGTCTGGATAGAAACGTTGCTGCTATTGTTTTGGGTTTACGGATTCTGCTGGGGGCCAGAATATTTTTCAGAGTTAGCGATCGTCGAAAAGTGATGCTTGGATGAGCGGGTATCGCATTTTTGAGGTAAGGGTCACTTTTTATGATGTGCCAATATTTGTGCAAGATTGACCTGATTGTCTTGTTCCCTTGGTTAAATGTTGTGATGAAATTGGTGTTGTATTTATTTGGTTCTGGTTTTCTCTGTACAGGGATTAGGCAGGAGTCCTGAGATAATAGTGAGGCTTTTAGTCTTGCATCTTTGATAAGTTGTAGAGGGAAGTTCTTTTCTCTAAATCTTCTCTCTAAAATATTGCACTCTGATTCAAAATTTACGTTGGTACTGCAATTTTTACGTACTCTTCTAAATTGACCGAAGGGTACATTGGTTAACCAAGGGCGATAGTGGGCACTTTTGAAGTCGATATAGCTGTTCACATCGACAGATTTAAAGTGAGTTTTTGTGACAAAACGTTCAGTCATGATGTCATAGCTGATGTTTAGGTCCAGGTAATCGATTGAGATTTCAGAAAATGTGTGCGTGAAAGAGATATCGTAACTGTTAGTGTTTAAAAGTTTTATAAAACTAGAAGCTTCGTTTTCTGAACCTGTCCACACGAAGAACAGGTCGTCGATGTAACGCCTATATAAAAGAATGTTATTTTTAAAAGAATGTTCCCCAAAGATGTATTCCTCTTCGAAGGCCCCCATGTACAGATTTGCGTAGGCTGGTGCGAATCTGGTACCCATCGCACAGCCTCTGATTTGATTATAAAAACTGTTATTAAAAGTGAATGTGTTATGATGAAGAATAAAATCAATGCAATCGGTTAGGAAGGAAACTTGATTATCAGGGATTAGGACATTAGATGATAGGAATGATTTGGTTACCTGCATGCCTTTATTATGTGGGATATTGCTGTACAAGGAGGTTACATCAGCTGTTAAAAAATGTATGTTGGATGTAGTTGCGTCAATTTTGAGATTGAATAGATCTCTGATTAGTTGAGTAGAGTCTTTGAGATAAGATGGTAACATAAGTACAAATGGTTGAAGGTGTAAGTCTACAAAGTGAGAGAGGTTACTGGTTAATGAGCCGATTCCTGAAATGATGGGACGTCCGGGGGGGTCTGTGAGTGTTTTGTGGATTTTGGGGAGATGATAGATAAAAGGTATGTTGGGGAAGGGTACATGTAAAAAACTTTTTTCTTTTTTCGTGAGTAGGCCCTCCTGGAAGGCTTTCTCAATCATAGACGTATATTTACATATCTAGGCGGGAAGGGGATTGGACGTTAATTTACAATAAAAAGCGTTGTCATTTAAAATCCTCATGGTTTCCTCGAGATAATTGTCTCTGTTCTGGATCACTATTCCTCCCCCTTTGTCGGCAGGATGAATGACTATGTCTTCGTTATTTTGCAGGGATTTGATAGCCCTTCTTTCATGTGAGGTTAGATTATCTTGATAGAGATGGGGAGTCTCTAACGTCCTGAATTCATTACTCACTAGTGTTGAAAAAGTTTCAATGAGGGGACCCTGGTGATGGATAGGGTAAAATTCAGATTTGGAGTAAACTTCAACTGGGATGGCTTTTAAATTTGGAGGAGGTATCTGTGGATCCTCTAATGTAATGGATGGTATATAGGGTTTCTGTAAAGCAAAGTGTCTGATGAGAGTAAGCTTTCTAATAAAACGGTTGAGGTCCATAAATAAATCAAAATCATTAGATAAAGATGTGGGGCAAAAGGACAGTCCTTTGTTGAGCAAATTTGTCTCATGGGTGTTTAACGTGTAGGATGACAAATTAAATATTTTTATTGTTTTATTCGGTTTTTCTTTGGGTTCAATCTCGGACATTGGCTTATTGCGTTTCCTGCCTCCTCTCCGTCCTCTATGTCTGTATTTAGTTTTCTTTTTATGGAGATTTTCTGTATTTTCGGAAAAAAACGGGTGATGGTTTGTGCTTTGGGGCTCATTATATATGGTAGGAGAATGTCGTTGCTGGAAACTGTGGGGGTTAATGGGGGTCTGGTAAGTTCTGAGGGAAGGCCCAAAAAAGAGGTTGCTGCATAGGTGATGTCAAGTAAGGATGTTGCTAAATCAATATTGGAGGGGTTGTCTATGATAGGTAGAGATGTGGAAAAGCTCCTACGAGGGCTTGTATGTGTGCCAGGAGGGGAGGACTGGGGGGTGCTGTGCACTGATAGTTGGAGTAAGGAAATCAAGCTATCTTCCATGGAATCGTTATGTGAGGAGGAGGGGGAGTCAGGAATAGTCAGGACTTCCATTGGTTCAGGTATTGAAAATAACTTGGAGAGGTGATAATCCAAATCAGATGCCCTAAAGGCATTCAGAGGTATTTCAGTAATTAGTCCTTTGCTAGGTAAGGGACCGGATTGTGTGGAATTGCAATCCAGGTCTGAGTGGTGGGAAAGGGGTTTAGTTGTCACTAAGGGAATAAGTATGGGATGTTTCTCAGCAAGAATAGTATTAGGTATTGTAAAGAATAAGATCTTCATATTAAATTACATTCCAGTTTTAAAATATGCTACATATTCCAATCAAAATCAGGACCGAACCAAGTTGCGAACCACGCTAAATTTAGTTATCTAATGTTTTATCCGTGCTGTCACAAAAGAATATCTATGTCTGATACTGTATCTATGTGCATCTCGTATTTAAATAATACATGTTTTTTAAGCAGTTTTTAATTTGTTCAATATCTTACCTACGGCAAGCATAGATCTATCCATTCCCTCCCTCGCTCTGATCCCCGCTTGGTTGTCCTGGTAACGAAGCCGCGTCCCGGCCTCGTTCATTCCAACCCAGCTACATTCTTCATTTTTTCTTTTATTTTATTCTTCATTTTTTCTTTTCATTCTTTCAATTGTATCTCAGTCTACTAGTAAATATTTGGCTTGTTTGTTAAAATACATTACGCATTCATAGCCCTGCGATGGGAACAGTGTGTAAAAAAGCCGGGAGTGACGTCACGATCGCACCTTGACCCCGTCAGATTTGGCGTTTTTTTTTCACTTATGTTAATTTGAACCTATATGCTATATAAGTTTTGTCCTTTCTGATATGTACATGGCCTGATGAAGACGATTGTTCATCGTCGAAACGCGTAGCCACTCACAATAAATTGAATTTATCAATAATACCTCGGGACTTCGTTTCACATCATTCTCACCACACAGCAGCGCCTTTGAAAAGATCCACTTTTTTACCTGCACTTGTTTCTGAAGGAGAAGAAGCACCACAAAATTTGTAAGGCAATTTCTCCCGAGTAAAAAAATACCCCACATGTGGTAATAACCGGCTGTTTGGACACACGGCAGGGCTTAGAAGGGAAAGAGCGCTATTTGGCTTTTGGAGATCACATTTAGCAGGAATGGTTTGCAGAGGCCATGTCACATTTGCAAAGCTCCTGAGGGGACAAAACAATGAAAACGCCCAAAAAGTGACTCCATTTAGGAAACTACACCTCTTGAATTCATCTAGGGGTGTAGTGAGCATTTTGACCCCACAGATGTTTCATAGAATTTATTAGAATTGGGCAGTGAAAATAAAAACAATCCTTTTTCTTCAATAAGACGTAGCTTTAGCGAAAATTTTTAATTTTCCCAACAAATAAAGGAAAAAAAGAACACAACATTTGTAAAGAAATTTCTCCCGAGTACGGCAATACCCCATATGTGGTCATAAACTGCTGTTTGGGCACACGGCAGGGCTCAGAAGGGAAGGAGCGCCATTTGGAGTGTAAATGTTGCTGGATTGGTTTCTGGGTGCCTGTGGGCCCAAAACAGCGGAAACCCCCCGGAAGTGACCCAATTTTGGAAACTACACCCCTCAATGCATTTACCTGTAGTAAGCATTTTAACCCTGCA